>NC_059501.1:76418615-76721645 GCF_914767665.1 Harmonia axyridis
TAGAATAAAATATTCATATAGTGTCCTCGTTCGAACAGTTCAAAACTTTTCCTAACCCAGTTTCAATTTTAGCGCATAATATCCAGACGCTTCAACCCACTTAATTTTGAATGATCTACAATCGTCGAGTAAAATAACGAATGATAAAATTAGTCTGGGGGCTATAGATAGACACAGTTTTCCACACAATGTCGATTCATATTCGAAAAATAAAACTTCATTTCACTTCCATAAACGCGAATAATGGAAGATCCAAGGTGAATTGACCTACATTCTATTATGATCCTTCGGTATGTATATTCTTTGCCTAACTGAGCTGAAGTGTTATCTCTTCTCATATTCACCAGACCACGAACAATTTCAATATGCAATTCCAATGATAATCGGATTAGCTCTTGAATGAACCATTGTTGAAATCTTTATGACAATGTAGGGCTGAAACTCCTCTAAATCAGTAATCTGAGTGCTAGAGGTGATGCAGCGATTTTACATCCTTCTCTTGAGTTTATACTCATTAAAAGGATCTATCTACTCTTCAAAAAGTGGAAATCAAACAACGAGAAATATACTAACTGACAAAGAAACTGCAAAACCCAGAAGGAGCTGTTTAAATTTTTTTTTTTTTTTGGTAAAAGATACATAGTATAGTAAGGAGTAAATAATTGAATTTGGAGAAAAAAATCGTGAAGGTTTTTCATGTAAACAATTTTTGTTATTTAAATATTGTATTCCGTTTTTGCAAGTTTTTTAAATTTACAACAAACCAACTGTTCGAGAAGATACAAAGTCCATATTTAGTTGTTGTTAAAATGCCTAGAGCACGTGTACGCGGAATTTCTCGCCATCTAAGTGAATTTGAAAGAGGTTGAATTATTGTTCTTTGGGAGGCGGGGTTGTCATTTCGAAATATCGCTAACCGTACGAACAGAAAAACAACTACTGTTTTGAGATGTTGTCAAGCGTGGTTTGATAATGCTCAAAATCGAAGAAGTATAGGCACCGGACGTCGAAGAGGCACAAAGGAAGTTCAAGATCGACGTCTAAGCCATTAGATACCGATTTGCGACAACCCGATCTTTGGCTGGTGAGTGGTTAGGAGAACAAGGCCATCCTGTAACTCAGCTCAGCAGTACATAAAGTAGTTCATGGGCAGTGCTCGTCACTACGCTTAGGCACATTCACATCATTGCTGCCCGGGGAAAAATCTCGTTTTTTCTGATGAATCTCGATTCTCCTTGGGTGCACATGATGACCGAAGAAGAGTTAGACGGTGTCGGGGAGAAAGACGTGAACCTCAGTTTGATGTTGAATGTCTTGTATACCGGATAGTAGGCGTTATGGTATGGGGTGCTATTGCACATGCTAGTAGGTCACCTTCAGTCTTTATTCGAGTTAACATGACAGAGCTTGCGTTACCTTCAAGAAATAGCGGAGCCATAATATGTTTTGCCTTACCTGAACAGGCTCGAGAATCCAATATTTCAGCAAGATAATGCCCGATCTCATGTTGCCAGAGTTATTTTGAACCTTTTCGAAGCAACCCATGTGAATCTTTTGTCATGGCCACCCAGATCTACCGATCTTTCGTCCATAGAGCATGTTTTGGACGTCATGGGTAGAAGGCTTGGAAATTTGTCCCAGCCCCCTCGAACTTTGGCGGCTCTGAGACATGAGTACCGGTAGCTTGGGATAGTTCCCCTCCAGAAAAAATAAATCATATATGTGTATAGACAATCGCGGTGGACAAACACATTATTAAAAAATTTAAAAAAAAATTGTAAACAATTAGTTTTTTTCTCTAAATTTCAATCATTTACTCTTGGCTATACCTACTATCTATATTTTACCAGAAAAAAATTAAAATTTAAATAGCTCCTTCTGGGTGTTGCTTTCTTAGTCGTTTAGTATAACTCTGTCGATACTAAGTATGAGATTTCTTTTTTGATGGTGTTAGTTTTTTTTACGTGATGTAAATTGATAGTTGACCACGAAAATAATAATTGACATTTCATATGAATCAAGTTCGAATATATAGTATAGTAGTACGGGTAACGAGGAATGTACTTTAGGGAGAACGAAAATTATTGGGGTATTATTCAGAAAACCCAATTCGAATAGCACAGGTGTTTTGAAAATTTAATTAGAATGAGGATTAAAATTATTAGTCTCTGGAATCAGATAAATTATACAGGAGAACCTGGTGAATCTCTCCCTTGATTTCGGAACTCTATTCAAACTGGATATTACAATAATTTATAGATCCATGTATACACTAACAAAATCAAATCTGATAAATATTCAGTAAAGCCGTACCATTTATTTTTTTTTGATATCATTAATCATTCTATTTCTAACTTGCTTTGTGAGGTTCACAGCCTATTATATTAAATTTCAATTGAATTCAAATTAGTGTTTATATATTTCATTTTCAAATGGTAATGTTTCTGATTTATCGTTTTATAATTTCTGATGTGAAATGCCCTGAACATGTATAAACATTTGATACCTTTTGAAACATTGTTATTTATCTCTTGTTGCTTCAAATGGAAAGATATAATAATACCTTATATAAATCCATGGTTGATCGATATTTTCCTTTTGATTTATGCTCTCATATGAAGGAAGCAAATCATGTCACAAGAATAATCTGTATTCAAATCAGTTTTTTCGAATGAAGTCGATCTTTCTCTGAAGGATGACTTGGGAATGATTGATTGGCAGGGATTGATGGAGGAAAAAGAAGTAGATTCCATTGCAGAGTTATTCATTGAGTTATTGAACCAGCACACACAGAGGAACACAACAAGGATCAGAATCAGTTATAGAAAATCAGGAAAAAGTGAGTGGATTACCCCTGGATTGCTCAAATCGGTCAATAGAAAGAACAGCTTATACAAGGAAATGATGAAAAATCAAGGTAACGTTGAATTGAGACAGCAGTACACAAAATACCGGAATACCTTACAGAAACTTATTAGAAACGCTAAGAGACAATATATGAGTAAAAACATCAAGAGGAATACTTCAAAAACTAAGACTCTTTGGTCATACGTGGATGATCTCTGTGGTAAGTCTAAGCCTGAGACAAAGATAAATTCTATCTATAATATTGAAGGACAGGAAAAAGTGAAGAAGGAGGAGATTGTGGAAGAATTCGGAACATACTTCAATGAGATAGGAAAAAATCTAGCTGAAACCATACCCCATACACTGGAAATGAATGAAAGAGAGGTGTGCTGTGATGAGACATGTTTTCTGTTTCCAACATGTTCAAATGAAGTAAAGGAAATGATCCAGAACCTGAAGAATGGTGGAGCGCCAGGCGATGACGGCATTAAAGTAGAACTCCTCAAGAACATCAAGGAAGAAATAGCGGAACCCATTATGATATTGGTGAATAAATGCTTTGAATCTGGAAGATTTCCCAGACAATTCAAAGTAGGAATCATCAGACCAATACATAAATCGGGAGAAGAAAACATTATATCCAACTATAGACCTATTTGCCTCATATCTAACGTGGCCAAAATATTGGAGAAAATACTGAAGACTCGTATCGTGAAATTCCTAGAAAAAAAGAAAATTTTATCTGAAAATCAGTATGGCTTTAGGGAAGGAAAATCTACAGAAGACGCAATTAGAAGACTAGTCGAGAGAGTATACAGTTGGTTGGACAGTGGGAAAACGGGTTTGTGTGTTTTCATAGACCTAGAAAAGGCTTTCGACACAATTTCACATGGAAAGCTTCTAGACAAACTCTATCGATATGGATTCCGGGGAAGAGCATGGGATTTGTTGAAAAATTATTTGACAGACAGGCCTCAATTTGTACAGATCGACAACCATAAAAGCAAAAAAAGATTTTTAGAATATGGAATACCCCAAGGGACAGTGCTAGGACCGATTCTGTTCACAATATACGTGAACAGCTTACTGTTGATGAAAAAGAAGGTTGAGGTCATTAGCTTCGCAGACGACACTGCTATACTATACGAGGATGAGACATGGCCGAATTTAAAATCTAAAGCCGAGGAGGATATTTCAAAGATAAAACAATGGCTCGAATCCAATAAACTGACTATCAACTTAAAAAAGACTAAATACTTACCGTTCGCCTCCTACGAATCTGGATTACCACAAATGGGCCCACTGAATATCAACAGAGAAACGTCAATACCTGAAGGTGACGCCATAAAATATTTAGGAATTACAATAGATAGGCATTTGAAATGGGAGAAGCATATAGACACATTAGTCAAAAAACTCAGATGCCTTTTGCCAAGATTTAGACATCTTAAAAAGTACCTAAATGTAGAAGAGCTGATGGAGATATATAGTTCCCTCTGTCAAACTCTGATAAGATATGGTATAATAGGTTGGGGTGGTGCATATGAATGTCATATGAAAAGAGTGGAGATAATTCAGAAATGGTTACTTCGTGTCATCTATAGTAAACCTCTTTTATTTCCATCAGACGAATTATACGCTATGTCAGGGGTAATGAATCCTCACCAGCTGTATATTACTCAAATTTTGAGTGCTGTTTTTTCTGGGAAAATTGATCTGCAGCCAATAGAGTGTTCGTATGAAACCAGGAATAAGAATTGCATATTTACACCCAGAGCTGAAAAACGTATCGGTCAGAGATGCTTCTCATACCTAGCACCGAGAATCTACAGGGAAATCCCCAGCGAATTAAGAAATGAGAAGAACATTGGGAAGAGGAAAAGACTCATCAAAGAATGGATTAGACATAGAGGAAGTAGATGTTTCTAATTATTGACTAATTTATGGCGGACACTTACAAACTGATGTGGGAATTTACAGTTCCTACTCTCGAGGATATCGATTTGGGTGTGGGTATAGTGTAAATGGTTTGGATAAAAATTTGGGATAATATGAATACGTTTAAGATAAATTAGATATGTTTGTTTTGTTCTCTTTGGACGTTCAGCGGATAATTTTTTGTTCTATTAAATTGTATTTTCATAATGGTAATGGCTTAAGAAATAATGTATACATGAATGTATTCAATTGTATATCGCGTACAGGCTCTTAGCCTCTGCGATTATTGTTTATGATTCAATAAACTATATTATTATTATTATTATTATTATTATTATATTATTTCTCTTGAAATCAAGTTTTTTTAAACGTCTTCTTTCCATGAACTCGATAATCAACGAAATTCCTATCCTTCTGGTATCTTCCTATATCTTAGAATTCATTCGTTCATTCTGCGAAGAATCAGAAAAATTCTAAATAAATTAGTCCATTATCAAAAAGATATTCTCTAAGGCATATGGTTGAATAATAAAAAAAAACATTATTTTTCCCGTGAAAAGCTCCAAATGTGAATTTTCGCATAATTCATTCAATGGATATTGCAATGGTTTTATCCATTAACGAACACAATCGAGGTATTCTCTAACAGAATCCGTTTGAGAAAATAATAGAAAATATTTTGAAAGGTATTATGATAGCACTGACTTGAAGTCAGAAGTTTTAGGGCACTCATTGATTCGTGCACCAATTGTACCCTTGGAGACCAAAGAACTGATTATAGGTTTTACCAAAGGTGCTATTAGCGTATGAAAGAACAAGCTTTCAAAGGAACCGGATTCTTTTCTCTTTTATTCGGTGTCCCACAAGGTTCATTATTGGGATCTATTATTTTTTTATTTATGTCACGGTTATGTGAGGTCATGATAAATTTTTATGCCTCTCTTTTTAACCTTCCAGCATTCACGAAGTAACTGAACAAAATAAAAACGATTCATTGAAGTACTGACATGAACATACATAATTTGGAATTTAGTGTATCTAAGTGTGTTTCAATGTAGTTTTATCTATGCGGTAATGAACAACTTAATGCTCAGCAGATCATCCTTCAAGTTGATATAACTCTTGTTTGGATTCTGATATGAAATACTGATTCCAAAAAATACAAAATGCATGCTCTAGGTTTATATTTTGACTACAAGTAGGGTATCTAATAGAATCAATAACTTCTGGCGGTTACAGGCTTGATAGTTTAGTAAAATGTCAGATCAGATGGCTGTGTTGGTTTAAAGGGTGCTCGCCTCATATCAGCCTCCATATTTGAAGGATGAATTAATATTTTAGGGCGATGTGCATGATGTTCCTATTAGATGTAGACTCGTGTTGACTAGAATCAGATCAGTCATCTTCTCTGTTGACACTTTCTATCGTGTACTGGGTTTAATTTCAACAAAATTTATTTATTCAATTTAATTTTTTTTAATGCAGTCACAATTGCTGATCCCATTCAGGATTTTTTAATTTGCAGTTCTTTTCACTAATTCAAGGAGAAGATTCTTAAGCAACTGTTCTGCTTACATATTCTGAATATAGGATTGTGTTGATTAATTGTCTCTTCTGTTTTTATGAATAATCATTGTTATTTTCTTTCTTCATCTCGATACTTATTGTATTGTATTCAACATTACAAAATAAAGAAGCTTTATCATTATTTTCTGTTTGAACGATCTCTCAAGAATCGTATCCTGGGCTTCATCAAACATTCATGAGCTCATTAATATTTATGCACGTTTCAATCAAATTTAATATCTAGTAACATTGACTGGCGTATTGGCATGATGAAAGTTGATCCAAAGGTTCCCAAGTCCCACATTTTCTCCGACATCTTTTTCACCCAGACGTACGATTTTTCCAACGACAATTTCCAGGATTACTTTCCAAGAAACACATTTCGTGTTCCAGGCCCAAGACGTGTCGAGAATGGTTGAATTTTTTATGGCAATGATTCTCTCGCCGAGGTCTGGATGAATTATATCGCTAGGATATTTTGGAAAAGATGGATAATGCGATTGGCAATTTAGCTTCTCGGTGAGAGAACCTTGTGCCTTTTGTATTGGATATTGATTGAACTATTTATTGTTGCTCTTCATCAAGTATTAATGTGTTCTATACCGACTCTCCTAGGTTCTATATAGCCTATGTAGGTTCCTATGTAGCTTAGAGCTGGTAGGAGTTAAGAGAATCAGTTGTGTTCTGTGTAGGCTTTGTACTGTGTCCCATGGACACAGCACTGTTAATTTTTTACCCAATAGTAAATGGGTGGATGTTTCTCTACAACCAGAATCGATTATAAAGAAGGTTTTTTTTAGGTATATAACTTTGAGTTGGCATTACTGTTCAAGATGGCGACCGATTCAACAACTGTCAAGTGATTTATTCTCAGTTTGATTTGGCAATTCATCATGAATAGACTCACGCCTGAACAACGCCTGCAAATAGTGCAAATGAGTCGAAAATGAGATTGCTGTTGTTCCCGATTTTCATAAGCGAATTTTGTTTAGCGATGAAGCGCATTTCTGGTTGAATAGCTACGTCAACAAACAAAACTTCCGCATTTGGAGTGAAGCTAATTCTCAAGTGTATGTCGAAACACCGTTACATCCAGAAAAACTGACTGTTTGGTGCTCTTTATGGGTTGGTGGAATCATTGGTCGGTACTTCTTCAAAAACGATGATGGCCAGAACGTTACAGTCAATGGTGACCGGTATAGAGCCATGATTACTAACTTTTTCATTCCTGAATTGAACAACCATGATGTCCAGGAGCTGTGGTTCCAACAAGACGGCGCAACATGTCACACAGCTCGTGCCACAATCGATTTATTGAAAGACATGTTTGGTGGCCGCCTAATATCACGTTTTGGACCTGTGAATTGGCCTCCAAGATCTTGTGATTTAACACCGCTAGACTACTTTCTGAGGGGCTATGTAAAGTCATTGGTCTATGCGGATAAGCCACAAACCCTTGACCATTTGGAAGACAACATTCGCCGTGTTATTGTAGATATACAACCACAAATGTTGGAAAAAGTCATCGAAAATTGGACGTCCAGATTGGACTACATCCGAGCCAGCCGTGGCGGTCATATTACAGAAATCATATTTAAAATGTAATGCCACAAGATTATCTTGCGGATAAATAAAATTCATGTCAATCGAATAATCTATCGTTGTTTTATTGCAAAGTTCTATAGCTCTAAAAAAAACACCCTTTATAAGAGAAAAAAAGGGAAATGGGTAGAGGGAATGTACCGAGTTTTTCACCATAATTTGACCCCCCTTTAACTTTGTTACTAAAAGAGGTACAAAAAAATATTTTCAACAAAAGTTTCACGAAATCGACTAGTGTTTTTTAAAATGATTTCAAAAATAAAATATATACAGAGTGGGCAACATATTCATTGCAACTTCATTTTTTTGAATGGAACACCTTGTATATTTTTCTATATTTGACTTGCTCTTTTTCCCCTGATTCCGAATATATAACATATGTTTGGTCTATCTCTCTTATTCTGAGTACTACAGAGTTTCAAATTTTAAGAACCACCTAGCATGCTCAGTAATCAGTTTTCTAGTGGTAGGCTGCGATAACTCAAAATGCCCTTTTTTGAGTTATCTCGTTCTTAACGATATATGACATACGTTTTTCACTATAAATTGGAACTCTTAAAAGGGCATTTTGAGTTATCGCAGCCTACCACTTGAAACTGATTACTGAGCATGCTAGGTGGTTCTTAAAATTTGAAACTCTGTGGTACCCAGAATAAGAGAGATAGACCAAACATATGTTAAATATTCGAAATCGGGGGAAAAAGAGCTAGTCATGTATAGAAAAATATATAGGGTGTTCCATTTGAAAAAATGAAGTTGCAATCAATATGTGGCCCACTGTGTACATATTTCATTTTTTGAAATCATTTTAAAAAACACTAGTTCATTTCGTGAAACTTTCATTGAAAACATTTTTAACAAATTAAAAGGGGGGGTCAAATTATTGTGAAAAACCCGATACTTGAAGGATGTTCACTAGTAAATTTACAAGTTTCGTTTCTATTTCATTAACAATGTTCGAAAACGTCCGTGAAAGAATTGCAGTGACGCGGAATGAATTTCTTGTCCTTGAATGTTCATTCATACATCTTGGGTGAGTTTACTTTCTGTCACGATTCTGTTTTTGTTTCGTTCTTGAACAGCATATAAACCATCAGCATGACATATTTCTGTAGTTTACGAGCGCTGGTTCTCTGAACAGATCGCTCTAACATTTCATTACAATGTCTGCAGTTTTCAAATTTTGAACCGGAAATGATATCCTGTTAATTTGAATACTCCATAATCGATCAAGATAAAAATTTACATTTAATAATTCAAAGTTCCATATCGTTCGCGTTATTAGAAACATTAAAAAAAATATCGAAAGAAAATTATCCAATATTTCACAAAACTGATGGAGTTGAAAAATAACAATTTCAAGCTCTGCACAAATCTTCGAGCGGATCACATATTCAGAAACAAAGAAAATCCATAAAGTATCGTGGAAAGGAAATACTCAATAATCATAATAATAAGAATAAATTGCTTTAATTTCAACTTTTACATAAAATACAATAAGTATGGAGGCAAAGTCTAGCTCACGCTACTTCACTCAACCTGAGACAAAGAATAAAAACACGACAGAAAATAAATAAACTCAAATAATCAATCCTACAGCAAACACCAACTGAAATAAAATTGACTCAGGTTAGTCGAGAGCAGTTGCTGACAGAACTTCGTCTTCAATTCGTATAGAGAATTACCTATTTTTTCAAGTGAGTATTTCGTAACAGAATCCAAACAAGGGTAGTAAAGTATGAAACCGTAATGCAACACCAGGGTCTCAAATAGGTACTTACTAGAATGAAGTTTTGAAACATGTCGACTTCAGTTTAGTGAAAATACGTGTTCAAGCTGTAATCGAATATTAGACCGAGATTTCTACAGCAGTTTGAAAACAGAATGAGCACACCTTCAACTTTCAGGATGATATTCTGAACATCTTGATGTTCAACACCTTGGTGTTGATTACCGACTAGAGAAAATAACATCGGAACACATTTAAAAGGTGTCTCATCAAAAAAATGAAGTCTAAAAACTCAATATCTTTGAAACGGATTGCATTTCTGAAAAACCAATCACAGAATGATTCTCGAAGAATCTGCGGCTAAAAGATTGCGTTGAAAAATATAGGGTGTTCCATTTAAAAAACACTTACTGTCCTCTATATCTGTTACAAGTTTAACAAACAATGTATATAAACATTCAAAAATTATGATCGAAAAATTTCCAGAAAGAATCAAAACAATAATATTTTAAATAGTTTTTCAATTACTTCAAGAATTATCTCCCTCTCAGCACTTTTCGACAATCTGGTAACCTATTATTCAGGGTGAGTCTTTGTTGACTTACACATATATTTCAACCGATGCGATGGTCAAAAGAAATACTCTTTTTCATTACTATTTTTTTCGATCCGATTTTTTCCTCACAAATTATAGCGAGCATTTTGTAACTGATCGGAATTGATGGAATTTTATGTTCGGAAAAGATTCATCACATCAATAAAAAACTAATTTACCAATGTTTTCCTTCGATTCCATTCCATTAGCTGGATATAACTAAAAATTACATTTTTTTAAGGATTTAAAACAGTCAAATCGGAAAAAATGTTTCCTTTGACCTGAGAAATCTTCGGTTGAAATATATGCACAGTCTTATAGTTCTCGAGATGCTTTCAGTGAGCTTCGAATTTAGGACATCCTGTACTATTCAAATGAAAAAACATTCAGAATTTAAAAATGCAAAGTGAAAAGTCAACTAATCATTAGAAGTAATTTGATACAATAGTCCTTAGTAGGTATTGCTCAAAACATATTGTTCCGGTACAATATTTTTCACATCAGAAATTAACAGAAAAAAAATTGAAAAGTTGCAAAGTAGTTTGTTACAATTAGATAAAATTCCCAATAAGTGAATTAATCTTCTAATAATTTTGAAGATAAATCCGACTGATAAACAAAAACGCTGAATAAAAGTGAAGACCTGACCTGTATAAACTGGCCAAACTTTTAAAAACTTCGAGTCCCGAAGCATTATCTTGATAAGCAGCTATCTCCATTGAAGTTGCTGTCACCAACAGCCACTGTAACTTCGCTTGCTACTCTTTCAATATAATAACAAGAACAGAGGAGATTTCACTTATACGATAAAGGCATTCCACAAATAAAGGACTATTTTAGATTGAATAGAGATCATATCATTGGAGGCCAGATCTGGAGAATTAATTGGGTGGTCAAGCAGTTGAAAGCACAAATCGTTCAATTTCCCCATGGTTTTCATTTTTTTGAACCAAAGATTGTCAATAAACGAAAATATTAGGTGTATGTCCAACTTTGCTTCCCTCGCTTTGCAATAGAGGACTGTTGCGGTAAGTGGTAGTCGAAACAAATATATCGTAGATGTCATACACTAAGCTAAGGTGTTTGTAAACATGACGCCATCAAAATATCAGTCGATTTATGTCTGCATCATAAAGTTATTCTCGATTAAACATGTCAGCTTACGAGCCAAATTTTCGTCATTTGCGGAAGGTTTTAATTTTCTGCATTAATATGAATAAATCTACGGCCGAGGCTCTCGAATGATCTCAAATACCTATTGTGAGGCCGCTATTAGTAAACGAACGTGCCTTGAGTGGTTTCAACGCTTCAAGAACGGAGATTTTGACGTCGAAAACCAGCATGGTGGTGGAAGAGAGAAGGTTTTCGAAGATGCAGAATTGGAGACATTACTTGATCAAGACTCGTATCAAACGCAACAAGAATTGGCAGGATCATTAGAAGTGACGCAACAAGCCATTTCAAAAGACTTGAAAGTCGTGGGAATGATTCAGAAACAAGAAAATTGGGTGCCGTACGTGTTGAAGCCGAGCGATGTTGAACGGCGTTTGTTTGCTTGTGAACAGCTGCTTGCACGGCTAAGACGAAAGGGATTTCTGCATCGCATTGTGAATGGAGACGAAAAATGATTTCATTACGATAATCCCAAGCGCAGAAAATTATGGGGATATTCTGACCATGCTTCCACGTCGTCGGCAAAACCGAATATTTACGGTTCCTATGTCATGGTAAGTTGGTGGGAACAGCTCGTCGTTGTGTATTATAAATTGTTGAAACCGACTGAAAGAATCACAGGCAATCGTTATCGAACGCAATTAATGCGTTTAAGCCGAGCATTGAAAGACGAACGGCAAGAATACAACGAGAAACATGATAAAGTGAAGTCCTACCTCACCCGCCGTATTCTCCAGACTTTGCTCCCTCGGACTATCATTTGTTTCGATCAATGGCACACGCTGACCATCACTTCCGGTCTTATGAAGAAGTAAAAATTGGATCGATTCGTGGATTGCTTCAAAAGATAATCATTGCTCTATACCGATCACCATTGACTGTAACGTTCTGGCCATCACCGTTTTTGAAGAAGTACGGACCAATGATTCCACCAGCCCATAAAGCGCACCAAACAGTCAGTTTTTCTGGATGTATTAGTGTTTCGACATACACTTGAGGATTAGCTTCACTCCAAATGCGGCAGTTTTGTTTGTTGACGTAGCCATTCAACCAGAAGTGCGCTTCATCGCTAAACAAAATAAAATGGACGTAGTGCGCGATACGTATTCCGCACAGAACCATTATTTTCGAAATAAAATTGCACTATTTGCAAGCGTTGTTCAGGCGTGTGTCTATTCATGCTGAATTGCCAAACCAAACTGAGCATAAATCACTTGACAGCTGTTGAATCGGTTGCCATCTCGAACAGTAATGCCAACTTAAAGTTATATACCTCGAAAAAAAATACACTATATGTTATTTAGCTCTGAAACTTTTACACTTTTTCGAGACACCCTGATTCACTTCTTGGAAATACTTTTTAGTTGGTCCTTGACAGCTTTATAATTAGCAATGATAAGTTCCCTTACAAACATTTTTTCCGGCAATCTTGGGCTCATTTCCGAATTGTTTACTCACTTTCAACTTATTTAAAAAAAAATAATAATCTGAAAGCGGCATCCATAATTTGCTTTTATTATCTGAACGATTGTTTCATTTTACCCAATTATTCCTTTATCATTCGGATAATAAACAACCAGCTCATTCTAAACAGCAGAGCAATCCGGCTTAATTGAATGAAATTATAACTGAAAACATAATACTCGTTGATCTGCTTTATACTGTAAAATGTGAATGTGAAAAACATGATGAATTTCGACAAGGGCTCGAAAATTCATGAAACTCATCTTTTTCAGTACATTCATGCCAGAAAAATTGTTATACATTGCTGTTAAATCATATTTTCATTCCACAGTATGATAATGAAGCAACACAATTGGAGTAATTAAACAGACACCAAATAAATACAGGGTGGTCCTGATTTTAGATCAATAATTTTGACGTCAGATTGAGCAACTCTTATCATGAATAAATGTTCATATAAACTTATATCCTTACAAGCTTCGTTTTAGAGATACAGGGTGTTAAAGTTTGGAAAAAATCAGTTTTTTACAACTCTGGTATTATTACATTAATTTTTTTTATTTTTAGGTATTGAAGTCTAGATGATGTAGCGTTTCGAATTGGTAAGTGTCTTTACCAAAATTAGTCAGTGTCGTAGATAAAGGGGTGCGTTGATCCTTTTCCTATTGAAAATCTACACCACTATCTTTTTTTCGAAAAAATTATATATTTCATTTCCGAAATCAACAAAGCTTTACTGAAAAAAAATTCCCTTTAACTTTTTTCATAGAATGTAACATTTTCGAGATAATCGAGTACAAAGCAAACACCATCCGCGAAAATCTAAAAATATTAATTTTTCAAATTTTCCCCTTAGTGATGAATGAAAGTACAAAAAGTGCTGTAGTATATTATGACGCTTTCAGAGAGCATTCAATTGAACATTTCAAATAGAACATTTGTCAGACACTCAAACAATAAAAAATTTTAGTGAATACTTCTTATTGTTTGTCAAATGTTCTTTTTGGAATGTTCATTTGAATTTTTTTCTGTGAAACTCTGTTGATTTCAGTAATTAAATAATTCTTTCTAAAAAAAGACACTGGTGTATAATTTTCATAGTAAAAGGATCACCCTTATATTTACGCCACTGGATAATTTTGGTCGGAGACAATTACCTAATTTGAAACATTCTAGACCTGAAAATCAAAACAATGATTGCAATATTACTTGAGTTACGAGTAACATTTGATTTTTTTCCTGAACTTCAACGAAGTTAGGATCTCAGAGTAATAAATATAGATAGAGAGAGCATATGTCTCCAACATGAACTATCAAATTTGAAATGAAGCGCGCGGAACATTTTACGATATTTCACTCAATTTTCTTCTCAAAGAACGCACTTCTTATGTCCCATAGGAAATTAACGTTTCATATCAACCCAAAATATATTGAAATGAATACCTAAATATATCAGAAATTCAGAAAACAAACTTCAATCGCGCCAGACGACGTAAACAACGGATGACACTAGGAGGGCAATAGTTGCCAAACCTTGGATTTCAGCAGGTAGATACAGAAAATAATAAATATATATATACAATTAGGAAAAATATAAGATTCCAAATATTCAAATTTGCATATTTAATTGAGAATCACTCAAATAAATATATTTCACTCAATGAAATTGTGAAATTGTTGATTTGAAAATATATCACAATTCATCAACGTAATCTAACTATGTTGGGGACACGTAAAAATTGCATACACTCCCTCTATCTATTTTTATTGCTCTATGGTTAGGATATATGTTTATATGAACTTTTCATGACAATAGCTATTCTATCCGACGCCAAAGCTATTGAACTAAAATCTGGAACACCCTCTTTATCTAAATTCAATTTTTGATTTTTCTCTCACATGTCTTCAAACTGAAGTAGGTAATAAATTTAAAATATGGGCAGTAAATATTTTCCTTTCCGTCTAAACGTAAATATTTGAGTGCATGCGAAAATCCATGTAACCTACTCAATTCAGTCTAGTTATGCATGTCGAAATCCATCTCTCAGCCATTTGGAGGGATCTGTTACTCGAATAGCCCACTTGGAACCTCATAAACTTGAGCCAACATGATTAATATGGTTGAACACGTAACCTAGCATTCGCCATTTTGTAACATTTCCTTGTGTCGATGTAATGTGGGGGTTGGGGAAATTCTATGTGAATATTTTGAGCATTCAATCTGATGTTATTCATAGAACGAATGTTTGACAGTTTCAGTTATGCTTTCCTCTTTTTCCGCAAACAAAAGAATTTGTAATATTGAAGAGAAATACGTCGTCACTGACCAAAATTCTGTCGAAGTCGATGACACAGAAATGAGGAAGTAAATTGTCGAAACTAATTTTGCTGATAAATTATTCCTCCTCTACAATTTATACTGTGCAACCCAAAATAATTTGAATTTTATTATAAATGATTATGGTTAATGGAGCTCCTAAGTTAAATTTATATTCACTTCGTGTTATTTTGCAACTCTCAACAAGATGATGAAAGGTTTTCCAATAATAATAGCTTTCATGGTTCAAATACATAAAATTTACAATGAGAAATATTCTCTTCGAAGAATTGATGGTTTTGATGAGCTTTTTTGGTACTCATGAAAAAAAAACCTTTGCCATTTTCATTTCGGTTTCATTTCTACTAATAAATAATTGGAATCGTGCAAAAAAGAAATTTTTTGAGTCCTCTGAAATTGTTAGAGTTCACGTTATTCAATGAGTATAATCCAATAGTCTAATAAAATATCTGTGTGCTTAGTGTTCAGCTTACAAGGTTGACAATTATAGAATTTGAAAAATATTATTTCACAAAGATCATCATTGGTAGGCCTCAAGCTCTAATATTATAGGAAAATAGAGCTATATCAAATTGCTGAAGCAGTAGGTTAACACATATTACGTAACACAGAGTCGTATCGGGCAGAAAAAAATAACATTGTTATTTGTCCCTTCTGAAGAAAAAAGTTGGACATTCCCATTTCTTTAAAACTACATATAATACGTCTTAAGCTAGATGTAAGCTAGACTTCGCCTTGATACTCATTGTATTGCACAGGGTTTACCAATAAGAGGTTCAATTTCGAATAGTCCACTATCCGGGCAGCGGACATTCTTGAAGCTGTTGTCTTTTGACATTTGACTATCAAAAACTAAAAATGGTACAACAACGCATTAAAATTTTTAAAAATCACTACAAAAATAGTGACAGTTCGCAAAACTAAAGCACTTTTGGGTCTTCTCGGTGCACCTTCTCAGATATCAATAATGAAACTGTTGGAAAAATTTGAGCTGTTGGGACAAGTTAGTTATGTGAAGAATCGAAACCGTGTGCGTCGCTCAAGAAGAACTGAGAATATTGCTGCTGTAACCCGTAGTGTTGACGAAACACAAGAGTATATTGCTGATTAGGTTCTTGAAATTCATCGAAATGATCCGGATTTTCATCAAAAAATCATCGTCAGTGATGAAACCCATTTTGACCTCGGAGGCAACTTTAATGAGCAGAATTATCGTATTTGGGTCTCAGAAAATACAATCTCCATCCTCAACATGTCTTTGTTTGATGCGATTTTAGGGCTGGTGGTTTGATTGGACCTTACTTCCTGGAAAATGGCACTGATGTAACTGAGACGGTGAATTGATTGCCCTACCGAGCTATGATTAATGATTTTTTAAGACGGAATTGGATGATATTGATGTGGACGATGTTTATTTCCAACAAGACGGCGCTACGTGCCAAAGACGCTATGAAACAACGAATTTTGCAAGAAAAGTTTCCTCACCGTGTTATTTCTCGAAGAGATTATTACAATTGGCTATCGAGATCTTGTGATTTAACACATTTAGGCTTTTTTCTTTGAGGTCAAAGCTCCACAAAATGAATTGCTGCCACAAACGTAGCCAAGGCGGCCATGTGGCTGATATCGTTTTTTATCGTTAATAGTATTTACAATGAAATAAACATCCATTGATTTCTCTAAAAATATAATCGTCTTTTCTTTATCGAAATAAAACCTATTATTGGACAATGTTTCAAATGAAGTCAATATTTTTCAACGTCTGCGTAAAAAAAAAGTTGATAAACATGAAATGCAAACAAAATACATATCGTCGGCTAAGAGTGTAAATCTGCTAAGTCCATTTCGAACAATTTCACAGGAGACCAAAAAAACCGTACAGTACAGTGTTATAATAATAATAATAAGAATGAAAATGAATGAAAATACATTCAATAGAGTTTATTGAATGTATTTTCATGAATAAACTCTCTTATTATTATTATTATAACACTGTACTGTACGGTTTTTTGGTCTCCTGTGAAATTGTTCAAAATGGACTTAGCAGATTTACACTCTTAGCCGACGATATATCGAATGGATGTAGGTATTCATACCACCAGTTTCTGTTTGGCCGAACACGGTATATTATTCATTGAAAAAGCTCAAAGATTTCTATGGGCAACAGCCTGGTAGCGAAACACAATATCGGCGTAATTGAACATAGAGCCAGTGCATTCGCCATTTTGCAACATTTGACCTCAAAAGCCGGTAATATCGGAATTTTCCATGTGTGATGTCAAATATACTACCTTTGATCCGTATGAGGGAATATTCATGAAAAACATCTACTCTTGTATGTTCAAACAAGGTACATAATCCGTATTTACAGTGTAAGGACAAATAATGGAAAATTTGTATCCAACGTATTTCTCAGAATATTGTTATTTATTAGTAGCATAAACTCTATTCCTTATATTGAAAATACTTTATTTAGCATTCAATCAATCTACAAATTAATCGATATTTTTTATACTACTTTTATCGATTTTGGTTTATTAGTAGGGAAGATTCAAAAATCGAATAGAAAAATCTGAATATCTGAACAAAGTTTGAATGAAAATCTACAGGGTGATATTTTTCCTGGAACAGTGCCCGTTTCTTTTCACCGAAATTTTTTCGGTGGACCACTGTTTGTTTAGTTTCTTGTGGTTTTTATCGTATCGTACCGATTTCGAGAAAAAAAATTTCTAACAATTCTTTAGTGATCCTCAGGAAAATCCAAATTGTTATAAAAATCCAGTTAGCAAGCTGAGATGAATTAACTAATTATAAGCTGTAGTGAAAATTAATAAAGATTCTATAAACTGGTATAATTATCACAAAAAAGTAGGACTACCATAAACACCCTATATCTCGAAAACAATTCATTTGCGGGCCAATATTCATGAGACCTTTTTTCCTTGAAATTAATGAAGGAATCTCTCGTTTTCTTTCGGACCTCCAATTCAGGGAAACCTTGTTTATTATGTTACTTAATATATTAATATTTCTCACTGAACCGGAAAGGGTTGGTGATAATTTTTTTTTATAAGAAAGACCCATCTTAATTTCATACGAGCATTCACCTCCTGAAATTCAATTTTGTAATTTATAATTTGCTAGTTTTCAGCGTCATAAATAAAAATTAAAATTCCTCATTCAAAATGTATTAAAAAAAAACATATTCTTACGAATGTGTTGAGTACTGGCGTTCGAAATTCGTAGTTCTGTTTCCAGGAATTTAGGTTCTTTCATAATCCTGAAGAAACTTGAACATTTATTAAATTAGCTTATTACAAGCTAGGAAATCTCTTTGTAATTATCGACTTATCGATAAAAAAATGGAGACAAGTAAATCAGATAGTTTGAACTATTAAGTTGATGTTCATTTGATGAGTTTACAATTCTGTCTGGTCCCTTTGAAGGGATTTATTGTAAAACGATTTTCAATCATCGAGGATGATACTCTGATGTCTGAAAACTTTTTTAATAATTTCAATTTGATTGAAATGACGTGTGGTCCGAAAAAAGTTTGCAGACATCTGAGCAAATCATATGAGCGATAAATATTGATGAGACTTTCTCAGCTAAATATAAAGTTATATATTCAAGAGAATTTAGACTATGTTTCAGTTTTTTGCGTAATTTTTTTTTTAATTGAATGTTTCCAAATAATTTGATGATATCTTTGATTTTGCTCATCTACAATTGATATTATTAGTAACTATCAACTAGAGTTGAGTAATCTTATCCCTCCGAAACTGTTTACGTGGAAAATATACTACCAGCCCCCGTACAAATAATGAAATGTGAAGCATTTTGAAAACGATTCATTTAAGGCTCAACGAGTCTTAACAAAAAATGGAGATAACTCACTATCTGACAGTCATCAAAATCTGGGCATGTCATTTGAATAAATGGACTAATTCAAAAATCACAATGAATCAAATTGAAAATGCAGAAGACTGGATCTTTTTTTGGGAATTCGATTGAAAAAAACCGTATAATTATCTAGAATGGTTCTCAAGATATGATATTCAGTTTAAACGATTAAATCCATAAAATTCGAAAAAAGTGACCTGCATCAGGAAAAACCAAATATAATGACAAGTTTTCCTCTTACTTGGTTGTTTTTGCTGAGGGAACATAAACAACACAACGAACAGCCCTGTCCAAAAATGGGTGGTTTAGCATTAACTCAAACACAAATGGTTATGATCAATAAAAGCGATCACTACGAAAAAAGAATCGTCCAGATCTCGCGATAAACTAATCATGCTGAGAAAACAAAATGTATAAATAAGGAAAGGTGGTAACCGGCTCATTCGCCATTCTGCGCCTTATTTCACGTCGCATGTAATTCACTGTAATAGTTTACAGCTTTATAAATATTGACTCAACTAAATTCATAATGCGCTAGAGAAAACAGTACCTCTAGAAAAAATTTGGATAAAATCAGCTGTATGAATGTGTTTCATATAAACGCACCAAAATATGTTCCCGGAGCATTCGCCATTCTGCAGTGTCATATTTGCTCTATATGTAATTTACGGGTTTTCGGCATGATAATTACCCAGGAAACCAAATTTACCCACCCAAATGTAATCCAAAACAAAATTTCCATACCAATGAACATGGAAATAGCAGCGGTAAAGTGTTTGCTAAGAGCCTGCTGAAAGGTGTGTCCGGCGCCTTCACCATTCTGCATCGTAGCCCTTGCTCCATATATGTAATTTTCTAGTTTTCAACGTTATAAATACCGACTAAACCAAATTCATCATCTTTAATGCAATCAAAAACAACATTCTGCATGCGAATATTCATGAGAACGGCTGTTTATACAAGCAAATTATCCGTTCTAGCCGCTCAGAGGACTGCTCCTTCGGAGGGCTGGTAGCGAAGCCCGTTCAGCTATTCATGTTCTGTGCAGTGTACGGTCCCAGCGCGCTCATTCTGCTGGTCTGTTACGGCTACATATATTTCGTGGCTAGAGGTCACGCCAGAGCGATTTCAACGGAGAGGCACTCCATACCCAGGTCGCAGGAGAGCGAGACTCCGACTGCCGTTCATCCAAGATATGGCTTGGCGCTGGGCATTACAGCCGGCATGTTCATTGGTCTGTGGTTGCCATTTCAGGTGAGTTGATGAAACATGAGTTAAACCTAGGCGGGATAGTGTAGAGAGTGGTACTGGTCCCTCTTCACTTGATTCCCGCATCTTTTCTTATGGCGGCGCTTAAGTCGTTTTCCTGTCAATGTCATTTTGAGGTTAAATCATAGAATAATAGACATAGATAGAGGGAGTATATACAAATTTCACATGTGATATATTTTCAAATCCACAATTTTACTATATCGTATGAATGTATATAATATTGAATAAAATATATTTATTTGAGTGATTCTGAATTAAATATGCAAATTTGAAGATTTGGAATCCGATATTCGTCCTAAATGTCGAATTTAGAGTATGCAGAATATTAATTTTTTTCTGTATCAACCAAGGAAATCCAAGGTATGGCAACTATTGCTCTCCTAGTGTCATTCGTTTTTTCAAGTCGTTTGGCACGCTTGGAGTTTGTTCTCTGAACGTTGATTCACTATGAGACATAAAAAGTGCGTTTTTTTATGGAGAAACACATGAATTGAATGAAATATCGTATCACTGATATGTTTTCATTTCCGCGCGCTTTATGTCAAATTTTATTACTCTGAGGGTTAAATCGACAATAAACTACTTTTGACAGAACAAATGAAAACCTTGGAAAAGAAAAGAGAAAATGATCCACGCCAAACCGAGTTGTCAGAATTATCTCAAACAAAATATAATTAGTGAACACAATTGTATTTTAGACATCTTAACTACTCCTTTTCCAATTGTAATTCAGAAATTCAAGTTCAATTTCAGAAAAAAAGGCATGTTTTTCCGAATAGGTTAGTGTTATTAAAAAAAGAAAGATTGGATTGGAAAGATTGGATTTATGAGGTTGCAGTTCTCACTAAATTTATTATCTCAAAAATCGAGCCTCAAAATGTGCCATTCATTTTTTTTTTTAACTAAAAGGGATTCTGAGATCCCCTCACTAGACAACGTATTTGGAACACCTGATACATATCAGGAAACATCTTTCGAAAAACTTTCTAGTTATCATAGCTATGCTACCAGAAACACTGAATACTCCCTCTGCCTAAACATAGAACTTCCAAATTCGAAAGTTCACCTACTTAGTTTATAAAGAAATAAAGTTCATCAGATTACCTGATTCAATAATGCTCTTAGATCGGATAAGTTTCAAAAAGAGAATAAAGTCTTTATTGCTTTTGAAGTGTTTCTATGGCACAAACTAATATTTTCATGATACTCATCTGAATTGTTAGGTATTTGTATAATTGTTGTTATCTTGTATATTGAATTGTAATTTTTTAGTTCAATTTTGTTTTTTTCTCTATGATGTGACTTCTTTATAATGTCTAAAGATATCAATAACTTTTATTATGTTAATATTATTATTATGGATTTAATTGATATTGATAGTGATCAGACTCAATATTTCAATAGCTCATTTTGCTGGAAATGAAATTATACCTTACTTCTCAAAAAAAAAATTGAAAACTGTAGTGACTTGCTGCCAGGAGTTTTTGGGCGCTTTTTTTCTGGTTCTGGTGTCCTGATCAATATGAAATTTGCATGAAGCTTAAAATTATCATTCTATAGTTGAAAGCATTCGTACCCACTCCCAAAATGATCTAAAAAACAACATTTCGAACGGCCATATTCATGGAATTCCTGTCGGATTATGCTCGTTAACAAACTTAACCGAAATCCGAACCTACACTGAATATTTCTAGCTGTTTTTGTGTACGTCTGAACAGATGGATTAACTTGAATTTTACCACGAATCCTTCATCATTAGGTCGAGCGTTATCGTTTAAATCATTTCCGGCTCAAAATTCAAAAAATACAGACATGGAGACGAAATCAAAAAGAAATATGTTTGGAAAACGAGCGACAAAGAGAATTCTGTTGTTCTTGAACATTTTTCTCTAATGGACTAGTTTAGTGATGTTGATAATACTATATTTGACACGATAGAATTAAAATATAGAGCAAAACTGATAAATCAGTGAAAAAAATTTGAAAATCCATCAATAAATGACTGAGAAATAGATTATTTAAATTTACGTATTTTAGCGTGGAACGTTTTTGATCTGTGACGTCACGGCTCTTGCCTGTGATCGCTACACCATAAATTACGTTTAAATACTTAGCCGCGCCAAGGCTCTCGCGCCGTTTGTAGTTGTACTGTGTAGTTTTAACTCGAGTTTTGTTTTTATGTCACCATAATGAAAGAAGGCTTCGTGAAAGGACAAAGTGACAATTTGCCTAAAATAGATATATTTGCAGTGATGGAGTTTTTTTCTTCAAATCCATCTTATGTCAGTGCTGAAATAAAAGGAGTTAAACTATTCAAGAAGTATCTACTTTTTAGTTCGTTTCATCATGGTTCAACTTATAACGATGATTTATTTAAAAAACGTTTCATAAACAGTTTGTAGTTGAGTACTGGTTTTTGAAGTCTATAAATGGCAAATCATATTTATGTGAGGAGTAAAAAGTAAAAAGATAAAAAAGTAATTTATATGTATGTATATAGTAAGTTATTTCAGTCATCGTGTAACGAACAAAACACGACACGAACGGCACAAGTGATTGTACACCAATGAATTCGTAAGCACTCTGCCAATACCAGTCGTCTAGTGTGTGACGTCACGGCACTTACACGTACTATGAAATTATTCTTCCAAGCCCAACTTCAAAGTCCCATAACTTTTTCATTTCTACAGATATTTCAATGATTCTTCCACATTTTTGTTTCATTTTACTTAAATTTTTAGAATTAATCCTTAACAAAAAAATGGAAACTAGTCCATTCTCATAGTTCAGTTCTCAAGATGCTCTCAGTGAACATCTTATTTGTGACGAAATGTATATGGGCCACTTGATGTTGCGCAAACTAACGAAACACGGGGAGATATTCTACGATCTTGTAAATAGCAGCCACAAAGCAACAAGATGTACACTTTGTAATTGGCGAAGACACTCAATTTACAAACTTGCGCAAACAGAATCAAGTGGATTCCAAAGGTCAAATAATCCTTCAGGACAAGCTGTGTGAAATCGAAGCGGTATCAATAATAATTATAGACCTACATAATCACCGACAATGCCCAACACACCCTGGGGTTGCAAGAGTCACAGGGGTGTAATAATCGAACCGGCACGACTCGATAGGTTAATTGATATGGTGATAAAAACACCCCAACTTGATCGATTCCGGTATCTCGAATCGTCAAAGCTACCAGTTTATCAACATACCGTCCAATAACTTTACGTAATGAGCATTTTGTGTATGTGTATCGTGTGTGGTACAGTTTATTTATTCGCTGAAATGAAACGAGCTCGAAATGATGTGGATTAAAATAATGTTTGAATATTTAACAAGCTTATAAGCTTGTTCAATTAATTAGATCCATTCGAAATGAAACGTATTTATGAAGTATGACATGTTTACTTCGATGTTTGATGTTAATATGGTTGGTTGTTTTTCTGGGTCGGAAGTTTAGGAATATTTTTGTATTCGGAATGAATTTTGTCTTTTGAGTAATTCTTTGAATTTTTCAATTTTTACTTGATAGAATACAACTCAATATAAATATCCAGAGTGATTTGAGGAGGCCGTCGGTTGGAATATTTCAAAAAAAGACTTGACCTGAAATTTTATAGTTAAGCATGGTTGTGATAGATAAATTCTTGAAAATAACTTCAGATTCGTTCGACATTCGGTTCCACCAGAAATGGTTCCGATTTTCGCCTAGTTTATTTTTATTGATAAGCAGATTATTCATCGAAAAGTTCTTCTATAGGCTAGAGGACCTTGAATGGTCAAACAATACAAAACGTTCATACATCAATCACTATTCTGAGTAATCAAGATGTGAGCAATCATTAATCCGAGTTGTATATATTGAAAGCATTGTTCTTTGATGTTATTACATTTGGTCAATTATACAGTGTGTCCCAGCTATTCACAATATTTTAAGTTCAATTATTCGAAGATGGTTGCAAATTGCCTGAGCGATCTAGAATAGAAATATGATAGGAAAAACCAAGAGGTTGCAAAGCGATAGCTTCAGGCGTTCTGGAGTTATGGCCGAAAGAAGACATTTTAGTTTTTCAGTGCATCAGTTGAAGAATATCTTTTTTGGCCATAACTCCAGAACGCCTGAAGCTATCGCTTTGCGACCTTATCGTTTTTTCATACAAATTTGATGGTATTTCTGTTTCTGTCAGAACTTAAAGACACAATTTGGTTTTTCGCAGTGCATCAGTTGAAGAATATTTTCTTTCGGCCATAACTTCAGAACTCCTGAAACTATCGCTTTGCGAACTTCAGGTTTTTTTATGCAAATTTGATGGGATTTCTGTTTTTGTTAAGAAACTCCTATCATTACATTTGAAATTCCGGAGTAAAATGAACAAAACAATGAACTTCTGACTTAGCGCCCCCTATCGAAAGCAGCAAAAACAAATTAATCATGAGTATATTTTGTCCTCAATCAACAAGATATTTTCTTTCAGACGAGTTCTAATTTGCTCAAAAATGTTGAGCCAAACTGAAGTTACAGGCATTTCAATCAGTCAGATTTCTCCCTTTCACCTACCCTTATTTGATGTCGTAAAATCGAAAGTGACAATTCAAAAAGATAGAGAATTTTCCAAGGATTACAGTGATTATATTCTTTCTCCAACTTCATTTGAAACATTTTCGAGGAAAATTCATTTTTCTACTCGACGAGCTATTACGCCCCCTAGCGGAAGAGGTATGAAATTCAAAAAAAATTCCACTGTGTTTTCTTGTACACTTTAGTGGTAAAATTTTTTACCGCTAGTCTCAACGATGAGTGGATCCAGAGATATCGCTTATTTGCCCACCCTGTACATTCTCCAAAACAATTCTGACATTTTTATAGATTTCTGCCATACGTAACGCCACTGAAAATGTTTCAGTTCAATATAAAAGAACCAATAACGCAAGAAACCAAATTTTGAATGTATTCTTTCCATGTCCCATTAGCTAGGAATGGTCAGAAATAAGAAGCCAACAAATAGCTATGAATGTACATCGATGTCCAATCGTTCTTCTCAGTTTATATTCTATTATATTCGTGCAAACTTCAATAATAGCGTTTGGTTTGTGGATATCTGAAGGAAACAAGGTCCGTCAACAATAAGATGCTCTTACAAAGCCCCATAAAATAGCAGCAGACAGAAAGCACAAAGAGAGATGATGTAAGAAAAGAACTAAAAGAACGTATTTGTGATTTATATATTATACTCAAAAACATCATTTATATTTGACGTTCGTATTCTTAGAAAGTATCTAGAATTGCATAGAATGAACATAGACGTTATGAAAATTGAAATAAATTCTCTATACATATATTCGAATCAGGTCATAAGGTCATAATAATTTATAAAATACTATGGAAATAGAAATTACTTTTTACTAGGTTCGACTGTATATTTTAATACCTTGTCTGTACAGTGAAGTCATCAAGGTAAAAATTTAGTACAATTTTCTATTATTTCACTGAATTGGGGTCGTTGCGGCTCTGTTAGCCTTCCGGGAACTGCGACCAAATTGATCTTTTGTTCCTAACCCTAGCTATTCATACAAACCCAGGGAGGCCGTCGATACTGTTAACGAAACCGACGACATCCTTTGGAGCCTTGACTATTACTTCGTGAGCATTCAGGACTGACTGTCCCATATGAGTGGTTCTTGAACCAGTTAGCTCCGGTACAATTTTACTCCCACCTAAACAAAAATGAGGGTTCCGAAGCCAGACATCTCATTGATATGTTTATCTGTGCTGCTTTCAGGATTGGGTGTAAAGTAATTTTATGAATTAAGATTTCACTCAAAGTTGTTTCGATTGAATTCAAACACTTTCGACTAGATACACGGTGTGTCTTACTCTTGAGCAAACGTTTTATTTCTGAAATGCCAATATTTCACATTCTGCTGGTCCCATATCAATAAAATTGTTGAAATTAGTTAAATAATTATTACAGGAATTTGGACAACTTTAATTCAATCTCTACTGATTCTTTTTCAAGGCTCGTATTTTCATCGGATCAAATTTCGTCAGTTCTAATAAAATCTCTTTCAGTGTGTTAATCATGTTAATGTCAAAATAATTCTATTTTGTCTCGATGTTTTGAAATATCAATTGTTGACATTGTTTGGGTAGTTGAGGTCCGGTTATAAATTGTCTCGAAGAAATTTCTGCTCTTCATCTACCACTTTAATTTTGATGAATTTTTTAAGGGGATTCCAGTTGAAACATAAGTAGTTCATTCCTAGGAGATAACAATATTACAAGACCAATAATAACTTATTATGGTGTGTTGATGGTTTAGGAAGAAGGGACGAATAATCAAATTTCCAGACCCTCAGCCTGATCATTAATTTATTCGTCTTTTCTGAAGCTTCCACTCTTAGATTATCGTGTCCTAATTTTCCTTCGATCTTGGCTAAGTGGAAAACCAGATCAAGGGAAGTAAATTATGAATTAACGATTTTTGAGCGCTCGTTCTCCAAACCGATCGCTATTTTATTTCGTCGCAATTGTCTCAAACGATTAGGTTAGGTTCGACTCACTGATGACAAATTTGGAAAGATACACGCTTCAACAATCTTTCGAAGTAGTTACAATTGACTGCAAAAATGGTGAAAATTTTGCAGTTGCGGGTCGCAAAACTAAAGGACTTTTGGGTCGTCGTGAAGCACCTTCTATGCGGGCACTGATGGAAAAATTTTAGCTGTTGGGTCAATTTAGTGATGAGAAGAATCGAAACCGAGTGCGTAGCTCAAGAACAACTGAGAATATTGCCGCTGTACTGTTGACGAAAACCCTAGTTTGTCGATTCCTCGTCTATTGTGCTATGATTGATGATTTCTTGTGGCCGAAATTAAAAGACATCGATGTGAACGACGTTTATCTTCAACTAGACGACTCTGCGTGCCACACAAGCAACGAAACAATCGCAATATTTCGCAAGAAAATTTTCCTGATCTTGTTATTTCTCGAAGATATGAACAAAATTGGCTGAGATCTGATTCAACACCTTTAGACTATTTCTTTGAGTCCACGTGAAAGATAAGGGATATGTGCCAATGCTCCACAATCGATTCAAGACATTAAAGATAGAATTCGTGAAGTTATCAAGGATGTACAGTCGCAAATGTGAAATGAAAAATTTCATAAAATAGATAGGGTGCTGCAACCATGGCGGCTGATATCGTTTTCCATCCTTAATGACATACTTTCCTCTTTACAATACAATAAACATCTACTTATTCCTCTTGAAATATACTATTAGGTGTACAACATTGCTTCCGCCGTTTTGCAATAGATACCTGTAGCGGTAAGTGGTAGTCGGAATAAATAGATCGTAAGTGTCATACAATAAGCTTAGGTATTTATTAACATAACGTCATTGAAATATCAGTCGATTTGGGTCTGCATCATTAAGTTATTCTCGATTAAATATGTCAGCTACGAGCCAAATTCACGTTAATTTTGGAAGGGACGAAACAAGCCATTTCCAAACGCCTGAATGTCATAGGAATGATTGAGAAATAAGAAAATTGGGGGCCGTACGAGTTGAAGCCGAGAAATGTTGAACAGCGTTATTTGCTTGGGAACAGCTGCTCACAAGGCAAAGACGGAAGGGATTCCTACATCGCATTGTGACTGCAGACGAAAAATGGGTTCATTACGATTCCCAAGCGCAGAAAATCATAGGAATATCCCGACCATGCTTGCACGTGGACAGCCAAACCGAATATTCACAGTTCCAAGGTCATGCTCAGTATTTGGTGGGACCAGCTCGGCGTAGTTTATTATAAGTTGTTGAAACCGGCTGAAACAATCACAGGCGATAGTAATCGAATGTAATTAATGCGTTTGAGCCGAGTATTGAAAGACAAACGGACGCAATACAACGAGAGACATGATGAAGTGATTTAACAGTATGACAATGCTCGATCCCATGTTGCGAAAGTGGTCAAGACATACTTGGAAACGTTGAAATGGGATGTCCTATCCGACTCGCCATATTCTCCAGAGGTTGCTCCCTCGGACTACCAATGGCACAAGGCCGGGCTGACCAGCCAGTAAAGTAAAAAATTGGATCAATTCGTGGATCGCTTCAAAAGATTACCAGTGTTTTCAACGCGGGATTCGTACGTTGCCCGAAAGATGGGAAAAAGTAGTGGCCAGCGATGGACAATACTTTGAATCTTAAATGTATAACCAGTTTTTTACAATAAAGCCTCGATTTTCGGGAAAAAAACGGCGGAAGCAAAGTTGTACGTCCATGTAGTTTTTTCAAATATTAAATGAAACCTTTTATTTGAAACTCGTTTATTTTTCGTGTACGAATACGAAACAGGAAAAAAATGATATAATAATAGTATGTTCAATATTGCTTTTTTGAATATATACTGAATATTAAGTTTCATTCAGAGTATTCAATTTCAAAACGCTGAATTTTTTTAATATCGATGTACGTAATGTACCTTCATTAAAATCAACGGATGTAACGTTGCATATCGTTGTTTATTACAGACTTTTGGCATAGACGACTGAAATGAAATGAACATCCATTGAATTCTCTTGAAATTAACTCGTTTTTTATATATAATTCTGTAGTCTCCAAGGGTGCAAGTGGTTAATGAATGAACTAGCGCTCAAAGACAGTTGGCTTCACTTCAGTGCTTCCTTCTTTTTTTTACGGTTTGTGTTGTAGTAATCGGGGCCGGCGTTAGGGGTGAAACAGTGAAGCGACTGTTTCAGGTGCCTCTGTTCGACGGGCGGCAATTTAGCCCAGTTTGTGGCTGCCCTTTCATATTTCTGAAAAAATATAGTATTGATTCTTAAAAACAACATGAGGTTGGTCCGCTTTGCTGCGTTTATCAACATTCCCTGCAATAAAAATCTCCAAACTGTCTTTACTAAGCCGCCTATTCAATAAATAACACATGGCAACCAACCAATATAAGCAGCATTGCCTATTACCCTAATTGAATGAGGGATGGAATGTATTTCACAAAGACGAAAAACAATACTTCTAATTACGTGGGAGTTGTTTACACATTCAACGTATGGAAAATTCCTACGATTCTGAATTTGAAACTAGTATCTGATAAATGCTAAAGGTTTTCAGCGAAACATATGTTTTTAGTACTATTTAATTTTCGAACCTTTGCATGCCTTTCCGCCCTTTGTATCTTGTGGTGTGATAGGTAATCTTTCATCGATCGTATATGATCGATTGTGAATGTGAGAATCAGATATATTACTTACGCATTGTTCATCGGCTTCGAAGAAATCCAAGAATTTATTTTAGGTGAAAATATCCGAAAAAAAACACAGTGGAAAAGACTTTAGAAAGAAACGATTAGCAAAATCGCTAGAGAAATCAAAAATGGCTAATTATCATCGAGGCAGGTGATGTTTTTGTTGAGGGGGGGGATGTTATTGGTACTTCTTCAGCAGGGGCGCCAAAAAATGTTTTGCTCGTGCCGGACCTGGTAGTAACAAATTTCATTACAAGTAAGTGGTAGTAATGATTTTCATATACAATTATGTAGTTCCCAAAAGCGCAAGAGGTGCATGAATGAACTAGCGCGCAAAAGCTCTTGGCTTCACGTTAGTGCTTCCTTTTTTTTGTGGTTAGTGGGTATATCAAAGGGGGTTCCTCGCCATGCCACCAAATCAAATTATGGCTAATCGAGACGTGTTGCATTGCAACGAGATTTTCGTTAAGATTCAATCTGTCCGTGGCTAATTGGATCTTGCGCAGAACAAGAACGAAAAATACCTCTTTCACGAGAAGTAAATGAGAATTGATTGCCAGAAGCGTATCCCTCGGGCGTGGGTCAAATTGAACTTCCGCCCAAATTGAAACCAATTTGACCATCAACAGTCATGTTATTGAATTACTTGAATTATTATCAGACATCGGGTTCAATGTATCGAGGGGTTTGATATTTTTCAATCAGTCGTTATTGTCGATTCTCGCCTTTTTACATCTTTCGCGCAGAGAGCTGACTGTTGATTCAATCATTTCTCGAAATTGGTTTTGGCTCTATTAATAGAATACTATTTTAGAGTTGCGATGTTAGGGGGAACACTATCAGGCGTTTTCAGATGACCGAACAAATTCCCATCGTGTTGAAAAAATGTACGAAATATAAAAACAGTGAAACACCTAAGTGAAGTCGGGAGCTTTTAAGCGCTCATCATTCAGGGCCAGCGCTAGGGGTGAAAGAATGCAGCGACTGTTTCAGGCGCCTCTATTCGAGGGGCGGCAATTTAGCCCAGTTTGTGGCCGCCTTTTTATATATCTAAAAATTTATTCTTAAAAACAACTTGAGGTTAGACCGCTCCGCTGCGTTTATTGGCATTCCCTGCAATAAAAATCTTCGAACCGTTTTTACTAAGCCATCTGTCCAATAAATAAGACATGGCATCCCAACCAATAAGCAGCATTGACATCGCCCTAATTGAAAGAGGGGTGAAATGTATTTCACATAGACGAAAAACAACACTATCTTTCCTTTCGAATTATGTGGAAGTTGTTTGCACATTCAACATATTGAAAATTCCTACGATTTTGCATTCGAAACTAGTTACTGTTAAATGCCAAATGTTTTCAGCAACACATGTTTTTAATCCCATTTAGTTTTCGAAGTTTTGCATGTCCTACCGCCCTTCGTATTTTGTATTGTGATAGGTAATCTTTCATTGATCGTACGCTGTGTCTCGTGTATGTGAAAATCAGATATATTACTTACGCATTGTTCATCGGCGTCGTTTAAGTTGCTGACGCCTTGGTTAAATTTCAAACGAAGTTATCCACCAGAATATTGATAATATATAAATCATATTTTGTGGAACACAACTATAAGCTGGATGCAAATAATAGCAATGAAAAACTGACATGATTTTGAAATATTGGGCGTTCAATATGCTAATAGTAGAGAGTTATTGAAACCACTACTGCACATTAATGCAAGGAAAATATTTTGGTGAGTACCAGAGAAATATTGACCTTTTCAAAGATTCAATATAAGGAGGCGAGAGCGTGATAGTAATTATAATAATTAAATCATAAAATCATACATTGCTTCGCAAGAATGCATTATATTTGAGCACTGCTTCTAAAAAGAGTCCTCTCTATCATTTTGTCCCTGAACTTTGGAATTTTATATCTGGAATGATCTCAAACGATGAGATCTTATGTTCATAATCAAAACCATACAAAATTCAAGAAAAATATCGAAAAAAAATTATTCAATTTCGAGACTATGAGATTCATTAAGTTGAGATAAATAGAAAATTTGGGAGGAATATCGGAAAAAATACCTAATTTTTCAGGGTTTATTGATCCGTTAGAGATAAGATACTTAGTTTTGAGTAAAACTCTATCTGATGCTACACCACTTATTCAATACCACTTATCCTAAGTAATTAATATTATAACAATTATTTCGGATAGCTCATGCAAATTTCTAATAAATAATATCGCTCAATCATTTCCTGAAAAACATGTTTATGTTCAATTTGTTTTTAATTATCTTATTTTCGAAATAACGCTGTGTGCGTTAATGAACACAGTGACATTGAAAGTAGTCAATAAACGTAAAATTAAAATATATCTCCATCCAGTTTTATGTTGCCAGAGTATATTACCTATAGAAGTTCTGGAATTCGAACTTATATTACATCATTTATATGGTTGAACACGCATTCGCCATTTTGTAACAAGGATCGATAAAGTTTTTATATTCTGGCCTTCTATTTATATCCCAACTGTATTATATCGCTAGTCAATGACAATTGAATATCCGATTTCTGAATTAATCTCATTCAACACTCTATGAATACATAATATCTACTTGTACATAAATAATTATAATATGAAATCGTATTTTTACCTTACTTATTTCCCGACTCTAAGTGTTCAACCGTCTCTAAGCTCAGCCAATGAAAAGAGAAAAATATTGGCTGTGGTCATGGTTTCTATAGATATCTATTTCAAATCAAACGACCTTTTTGACATTGTCAGCAGATTTTCAAGGGCACCGAAACCACATCCCTAACATTTCATAGAAAATATATTTACACCCAGTTCTTATCACTTCAGCTTTTAAGGAAGATTTATGCACTATTAAAATTATTACGACGTTAGAGTCTTCTTTATGTGGTCCATTAAAGCTGAAAAGTATTCCACATGACAGTTTTCACATCATTTACAGGGTGGCCAGATTTCGATTATATTACATTGAGTATATCTCCTGAATTGCGAGAAAAAGTAGTAAAGATGTCGGTCATATTTTTTTGAGAAACTAAAAAATCTGAAAACCGCAAATCGTTTCTGAGCTACAGGGCGATTTTGATAATTGGCCTATTTCTAGCATACTTATTTATATACTAGTCGTATATTTCTATTTTACCTAACATATACCTATCATTTAACGTATGCTATCGAAACAAACACACCTTTGAACCAATGTTTTTATTGATTTCTTAATGGTTCTATAAAAATTCTTATAGCACTTTCATCTTCAATGCTCTGAAATAGAATTTTTCTTTGTATAGAAATAGTGAGAGATGAAATTTTTGAATTAGACGTTTCTTCAAAATAGCTGTCATAGTGAATTTGACTAATTTGAGGTGCGTATATAAAACATTATACTGGGTTAGATCTATTCAGAGGGACACTACAAGGATATATAAAATCGTTTCAGATTCGTTTTCAGATTGGCTCAAATTACAAAAAAGTGAAATATCGCCAATGGTTCCCGAGATATCTCGAAAAAACTAATAATCGATATTTTCTGGAGATAACTTCACGAAATTCGGTTTGTAACCATTGTCCAATATAGAGATTCTTATGGTGTCGTCAGATTTTTTTCTGTTTTCTATTGTTTCAGAATTTTCTTCAAAATAACAAATAACAAGAATTCCCAAGTAGACATAGCCAGTCCGTGGGGTGAAAAACCAAATTAATTTTTATTTTATTAGGTTTCTAAGTGATCAATACGATAATACTACTCATAAATCCACAATTTTCTATGAGAATGAATGTACACCACACTGTGGGAAATGTAATGAGTGAGGCTTTCACTTATAGAACTAGGGTACCATCAGAGGTAATATGACTAACATGTGTTACGTTAGTTTTGAAGACAATCAAGTTGGTTTGTTAGGGGCACTTCGGCAAGAGATACAAGTAGCCCGTGATAAGATACCTCAAAAGGAAATCAATAACCTCATTAGGAGAATGTCTAGACGTGTTTCTGATTGAAAAAGATGAAAGCCAAACACATCATTAATGTTTCGCCTTTTTTTTACGATTGGATGTTTTTGGAATTTTGGTCAATTGACAACCTAGCTTATGGGATTTCCAATAAATCAAATCAAATTCATTTTCAAAGATACTTATTCATGTAAAATTGATAATCACTTCACGCTTAAAAGGTTTGATTTTGAATAGCTCGCTATTTGGGCAACTGTCACTTTTGAAGCTATCATCTTTCAACATTTGATAAGTGAAACTACGGCGTTACTGCAAATGGAGATATACACGCTTCAACAACGCATTGAATTCGTCAAAATTCACTACAGAAATGGTGAAATGTTTGCAGTCTAAGTTCGCAGAACTTAATCACTTTTGGGACGTCGTGAAACATCTTCTCGGCCAGCAATAGTGTGAAGAATGGTGTGAAGAATTGAAACCGTGTGCGTCACTCAAAAACAACTAAGAATATTGCTGCCGTAGCCTGTAGTGTTGACAAAAACCCAGATTTGTCGATTCTTCGTCAATCGTTGGAATTAGTCATTTCCAAAACGGCATTACACAGTATTTCGCATAAAGGTTTTAAGGCTTTTAAAGTTTAGTACAGTGTAAGACCCATTTTCACCTCGAGGCTACGTTAGACTTTTTTTGGGCCAATTGACTATGTCATTGCTCCACAATCGATTCAATACCTTAAAGATGGAATTCGTGAAGTTATCAAGGATATACATTCACAAGATTTGTGAATTTTTATCAATTGCAAACCTTAAGTGACAAGTATACAAATAATTTTTGTAAAAAATCAATTATTACTGTTTGTTCTTTGTGATTTGACTAAGTATAGTATTACGTTTCAGAGCTTCAAAGCTATTTTGAATTAGCCTATTTCTATATGACATTAAAAGGTGGTGATTGGTATTGAATTAAGCTAAAACATTGAATATACAGTAAAATGAAGTCTAGGTCGTCTTATTTCAAGAAATACCTCATCTTCATATCTAATAATTAAAGAGATGTAGTCTTTATATAGTCTAAATCTGGCCACCTTTTGCAGTCGTAAAACAGAAATTCTCAATTACAATTTATCTTACAGGTTTGTATGCTGATCGATGTTTTCATAGGGACCAACATATTATCGGCCTGGATATCTGTTTATCTTGCTCTTCCCATTCTGGCCAGTAGCGCCTTCAATCCTTGGATTTATGGTTATCGGAATTCGGAGCTCAGAACAGGAGTCCGAAGAGTTATAGATGATTTGCTCACCACCTTCGGTTTCACCTACAGGAGTCAGCAGGTAATCTTCATCAAGAAGGTACTGATTTTCAGAATGAATATGTGATTCCATAGAAAACCAAACATTGCGATGATTTCATTTAGCATTAAGAGGCATGTTTTAGTTTTAATAAGATGTGATTCAATGATGACGAAGTGGTGGTCTAATTCAAGTAGGTCCGGTCGTAAACAAGATAACTCCCGAACTGTAAGACCTAGAAATTTGCAATTTCCGGAGTAGCTTCGGATCTCGAATGCCAAGTCAAGTATTTATTTATCAATTACTTGACTTGACGTTGAAAAACTATTACTTGAATTGAACTTGAGTTGATTTTAAGTCAAGTCCAAGTTAAGTAGCTTGAATATCAAGTTAAGAGTCGGGAATCCCTGAACTTCAACGAAGTTCTTGACTTGAACTTGAGTTGATTTCGAGTCGAGCCCAAGTAAAGTATTTTGAATATCAAGTCAAGCTGGGAGTCCCTATTAAGTTCGTTAATGGGCAAAATCCGACTAGGGTTCCGTAAATATAGCCGTACGAAGTTTCATTTAGCGGATAATTGCAAAATTGTTGATTCGATCGGGATAAAAATTCGCATTTGTTTTTAAAATAATACATAGTTTTGGTTGTTGATATGAAATAATTACATGTTAATTTCAAACTGATCATAACATTAGAAATAACAAAAAATTCAAGAAGTATTTAGGGAAAGAAATATCCAATATTTCTGTGATTTGAGAACGAGCAAGTTGAGAGTAAGCGTGTAAATGAAGAATAACCATTTCAAGCTAACTGAAACTTTTCGTGTGGATAGCGTTATCGGAACCGTAGAAAATTCTAGTAGAATATCGAATGTCATGACAAAAGATCCGATCTAGTTGAGGTTGTACAAATATAGAGTAAAAATATCAAGTGACCAATTTGGACTAAGTCAACGGTTCGTCTATATATTTAGACTTTATCAAGGCAAGTTCATTCGGTTTAATTAAGAACATTCAACGCCTGCCTTATACTTACACATGAGGAAATGTAGCTTGCTGGAAGCAATAAGGATATCCGCCAATGAAAATCTCCGTTCGGAAAAAGGCGATATTGACTCAATTAGATTCAAACCTCTTGAATTTTAAATCTCAAATTCAGCTAGTAATGCCTGAAATCTAAAACAACGTACGTATCTTTTCCGAAGTCTCAACATTTATTGAAAATCTTCCAGAAAATTATCTGTTCCTTTCTCTAGATACGCTCACCCATAGACGATTCATCGGCTACCAATCACGTACGATGAATTGACAAATTACCGCGTCTCTGCAAATTCCAATAGCTTAACATGAATTGAAGCGTGTAAAATCGTTGCCCTTTTACCATTTTTTTTGCCCTTCGTCAATCGTCTCTACCGCAGCATGTATATGAATGATTCAGCCCAGAAATAGACATAAACAATAGGGTTTAAAACATAAAAGAAAATAGTACAGTGCAGGAGCTTATAGTATTTAATAAAAAACTGATATGAAAACTCATCTTTTCCAGGTGTCCGACCCGATAGCCCTAAGTGCAGCCGCAACAGCAGGTGACCACGCCTCATTTATACACTACACACAAAGAGACTGTGTTCAATGGAAGCCAAACGGTGACTTCCTTCTGGTGCCGATAGCAAGACCAGAGAGTTCGGGAGTGGTATCGGAGAGTGACTTACCGAACATGTTCCGCGATAACCCGAAAATTGTTATAACTTCCGAGGCACCCAGGATGCTGAAGGGGTCCAGGAGCATGGTGGAGAGCTTCGCCATAACGAGGGGCTCCGACATCCTGATCATCAAAGGACGAGGAATGTTGCACGGAGCCAGCATTATCTGAGAGAAACAACACTTGCGAGAAAAAAGTGTCTTCATTTGATGCTGAAGGCTTGCAAGGTCGGATTGTTCAACAGGGTTAGGAAATGCTGGGTTTTATAGCCGTGATCCAATCGGATTTTGAGCGCTCGTCCTTCCCAGGGCCGCCGCCAGACATTTAAGCGCCACGGCGAAATAAAATTTCACCGCCTTGTTTTGGCCAATTCATCTGAATTTTCTTTGAAGGAGCCTCTGTTATTCCTCTCAGGCATCTTTTCAATTTTATATGAAATCGTATTTTTCAACTCAAAATCACCTTGTCAAATTTATCAAAACGTCCTGCATTGTCTAAAGGCATGACGCTATATTTATAAATCTATAGCAAAAGAACAACGTAGTTCTTAAAGGTGCAAAAAGTCTTGTTTTATGAACTGACTTTGCGCCCCTACTTTTTGGTGCCCCGGCAAAATGTCCGGTATGCCGCTCCTGGCGGCGGCCCTGGTCCTTCCTGTGATAAAACTCAATTATGTCCATCTGTCTGGCTCTAAACACGATAACTCTCAAACGGAAGGACCTGGAATCTTGAAATTTTCAGTTCGTAACAGAATACTAGGCGTTCCTAAATATGACCATTTGAAAGGTCGAAAGAAAATTCAACCAAAATATCGAAAAAATATACCGAATGTTTATGAGACAATTGATCGTTTCGAATTGAAATAATTTTGTGTAATTATGAAATGACAATTTCAAGTTTCATGTGAATGTCGTTTCGATCGGAACGCCAGAGTCAAATCAAGCAGAATATCGAAAAAAGATTCCAATATTCCTTAACATCGGATCCGATTGAAATTTAATTGTAATGGGTGTTTTTTAAGAGCTTGAGAAATATAATGATACAAGACAGAAATATTGTTGAAATGAATTTTTCATTATTATAATCTGATAGATGTTATCATGGTATTCATTTAATGAATATGATTTCCGGCATATGTCCTCCGCGTCTACGAGTTACATGGTCCATTCGATCAGTCCATTTTTTCACTACATTTTCCAATAAATCTGCAGGCTGTAAGTCGTCAATGGTGGCTTGAATATTGGCTTCCAACGCTTCAAGAGTTGCTGGTTTCCCGACATAAACCAATGATTAACATAGCCCCATAAAACGTAATCGAGGAGCACGAATGTGGGGACCAGTTAACAGAAACACTTTTGGAAATAAAGTTATCACCAAATGAATTTTGCAATAAATTAATGAAGAAGCGCGCTGTATGACAAGTTACGCCGTCTGGTTGGAACCAAATTTCGTCAATGTTTAGCTAATTTTTGGAAACAAAAAATCAGTGAGCATGGCCAACAAGTTGTGAACGGCGACGTTTCGACATTTCTGCGTCTTTGCGCCGCAGTAGCATTTTCTCTTCGGTACACAAATTTCTTCGTCTTGTTGATGGTTTTAAATCGAGAAGAGTAAACGATCAATAATTGCTAGGATTGCTCACTCATAAGGCCGATTATATTGCCCGTGAAATGGACAAAGTGCTCTATGACTTCACAAACAGATTTATTTTTTGTCAAAGTTAATTTTCACAAAATGGAAATGTTGTTCTGCCGTTAAAAGATTCATGATGAATTTCCAAACCTTACTGAACAGAAATGTAAACACAGTTTGACATTCTCAACGGTAAAACGATAGACAACGACCATGACCATCGAAACTTCTCATGAAGCTAAAAAAAAACACCCATTAGATCTAAATTCACCACTATAAAGATGAATATGATCAAAACAATAGAATTTCATATCCAATTAAACAAACGTTCAAAAGCATTTTATACTTTATTCACCTGACGTTTCGCCTAAAATAGAGGAAGCCATCCTCAGAGGTTTCTAAGTCGTAGATTCTAACTCGATGCTGGAACTAACGTTACCCCTGAAGGAGAGAGTAAAAATATGGTTTCCAAACTGCCAATTATATCGAATCATTCTAGCGTCGAGGTACAAACTACGACCTATAAAAGTCAGGACATTCCTACCGTCTCATGAAAAGCCAACTGGACCGACAAGGCTAAAAAGCCCGGAATTTCAGATAGATGCACACGAAGATTATTACTGCAAAGAGGGAATGTACTTAGGTATTTTATTTGATCAGAGATATTTGACTGAAACATAATATAAATATCAGACATCCTATTAAGTTTTCGAATTTTGTTCCCTTATACTTATTTTCAATGAAGACTATGGGAGGGTGAATCAATAAGAATGCAAATATCGATGGGTCAAGTATGGTTTTTTTAGTCATCGGGCACACGATCATTATTTCTTTGTTCAGATTTTCAATACTCAAATTTTAGGCTCTTATTGGTACATCCTTCATTAATATGGAATAACTAATGAAATGTCTTTCATTAAAAACATTCCATCAATAATAAAACAATTTACGAGTATGACTTCTAAATTAATATAAAAAGGCATGATACACACAACAAATAGACGCTGACTGCCTCAGCAGAGGAATATCCCTCATGTTTAGTCAAATAGAAAATATGAACACATCTAAAATCGGTCTAAGAATCCCCAGAAGCAGAATAATATATTGCAAATGCAGACCATGATGATTTATAACTTGTTGGTCCTTCACATCAGATGAGAAGATTCGTATTAGGCGCTACCTGTTCGATTTATCCTGAAACAACTCAACCTCTTTGCAGATTCCTAGACCGACTATTGAGCTCCGTATCTTCGAAATCAATTTATCAGTGTTGTAATTCGAATATTAATTTCCTGATTAATACAATATTTTTCAAAAATATTAGCCAGAATATGATACGAATGGAAAGGTTATGTCGAAAATATAGTGAATACCTCCTTCCTACCTATAGTTTGAAGATGTAAACAAAACGTTTTGTATATAAAAAAATAATGATCAACTTCAATTTCCACATTCGAAAAAATTTTTTTGAATGGGCAGATCTTCTCCATGATTGAATATCTTGCAAATTCGACGGTATTTTATCCTTAATGTTTAAACTGATGTCGTGATTGTTCAAATAAATACCTATATCAAATATTAAAATTTGTGGAAATTGAAGAAGCCTGCCACTTGAGTCAGGATAGACAAAGGAATAATTTATGTAAAAAAATCATTTTAAAATATTTAGATTTTCTTCAAATATTACCAAATTTCCTAACTTTGATTTAATCATTTTAATGAAAAAAACACGATTTGTAAAGGCATAGTACAAGGAAAGGATAGTAAGCCAACCGCCGTTTGACGGCAAGGAAATAGTCACCAGAGGTCGCCACTGCAGTTGGATTTGGAAAAGTAACTCGATAATAGATAGCGCTGAATCATGAGCTATAGATGGCGCAGAAATAATACGATAATTCATTCAGTGGCGTGGTTGAAAAGGGGTCGCATGGCATTGCCAACAATTTTTATGTTATTATTAAGTTATCACAAATACACGCCACTGGCGTTAATGCTTATTACAGAACAGAAAAAATATCAAAATATAGAAATCTTTTGACCACTCTATTTTCAAATATTTTAGTTCTTCAAAATAACACCGATTTTTTGAGAGGGCTCCACTTTACGGACCAATTTTTGACAGTAAAATTCGAGTTAAACGTGAGTACAACTAGATGGCGCTCAACATCAACAAAATCGAAAAAAGCACTACACTGGCTTACTGTCCTTTCCTTATACTATGGTAAAGGGAATATAATAGGTAGTGACCAAAATATAATTAACCTCATAATAAAGCATGTATGCTTTCGATTTAAAAAAAATCAAAATATATGTTGTTTTTCATTTTGGAAATGTTTCGAAAGAAATTAAGGATTTTAATTTCAATCAAGAAGATGAATTTTGAATATAATGATAAAATTTCATTTTTATTTGGTCATTATCATTTTTCAAATTTTATTTTGAAAAATATTATTTATAGAAATATTAGTGTAGCTATATGTGAATTTTTTTCTTTATAGTGAAATTTCTCTACTTGGAAAATCTGTATAGATTTTCTTTCAAAGGCTGTCTGTGATTATTAATTGAAAGGAATTCGAATGTACAGTTTTGTCTGTTGCATAGGAAAATTATTTTTACAGAGAATCCATTCTACAACAAACACTGAAAAATATTTCATTTTTCATTTATTCTAGTCATAATCAATTGTCAACTTTTTATACAACCCTCCAGAAGTACGAAAAAGCAGAAATTGTGTCAGAATCGTACTCCTAATAGGGATAAATGGTCAAATTTATTATTATCTTACTCTTATTTAAAAACAATGTAAAAGTAATATAGAGAATAAATTGTAGTAGGCTGTGATGACAGATTATGAATGATAAATTCTTTTGATAAGTTGTCTTACTCTAAAATCCTTGCCATATACTCCTTATTTATTTATTTTTTTTTTTTTTGATAATTTATTTCAGACCTCATTTTTTTTATGGGGAAGCTTCAAGTTGTTGTGTTTAAAATAAAATAAGAACACAAATTTTTCAATAATTGATATATTACAATTATAATTTACACAAAAAAAAAAAGTATAAATATTATAAAAATTATTTTTCACAAGGTTGGAAACATAACCATCTGTTTAAAGTTCCCAACAATCGAATTGGAGAGAGATTGGACCAGTTCAAAAAAAAAAATGAATATAACTAAATGTTTAGCAAAAATGTTCGTTCTGTTCAAGTTTATTCAAATATACTGTCAACTATCAGACTTTTCATACAATCAACTCTTCTATGTATCTAGGGTATTTCTTATACTGTTAAATATTTTCAAATTTTATTCACACTTTCGATTGCAATTGCTGTGCAGTTCTAAACAAATTAGATAAATTTTTTCATTCATGACTTACACCCAAAAAATTTGATAAAGACGAGTACAATTATCTTTTACAGTATAATATTCTTTCCAATAATAAAATTCAAGAATTTATATTATCTTAATGTCCCAATAAAATATAAAATCAAATATTGCCAACACTATAATTTCAATCAGAATAAACAGAACAATCAGACCAATTCTCAGGATAACATGGATAAGAAGGAGAATTAGAGCTAGACCATCTTGGTGAAATTATTTCATCCTGAGGAACTGAATTATCACGAGAATTTTGTATTACAGACTTTCTAGGCTGCTGACTTTGATTGTTATAAGAAGAATCATTAGAATTTGTGTGTGAAGTAGTTTGTGTAGATAAATCAGTCCAATATTTGGTTGATCCTTCCGATTGATATTCTGAGTAAGAGGGTTCACTTTTAAGCGCACTATTAGTAGGTACACTATCGAAATTATAGGGCGCATAGCTTGTAGACGGCATTGAAATATTCGGTGAACGATGAGCACTACTTTGATGAGCACCTAACGCACAGGGATCAAAGTAAACCGACGGCGTATACTTAGAACGAAAATCTGGTCCTACACAACTGGGCGTCATGGGATGTTCATGTCTTATCCTGGATGTTACAGATAAGTCTATTAAATCAGGAGAATTTCTGGGATCTTGATAATCGCAATTATATCTTCTCTGTAAATCTTCAAAGTATGAGTTAGAAGGGTATGAAGACGAAGGTCCGGCACGATTCTCAGCATAAAGGGAATCAGGCTGCAAGGTTACCGGAGCTGATCTGCAATGATTCAACATTTCCACCTTTGGCTTTCCAGCATTACTCAGTAAACTATCACTGTGTCGATTACTTCTATATGTATTTGGTGTATAATCAATAGGTTCATCAGGAACTGGAGTAGGAAGAATATTACTAGTTGACTGAAAAGCCGATTGTCCTCTAATTGATGGTGTATAAATCTGAGAGATATTAGAAGGGCCTTGTTGGGGCATTAAGGAGAGACTCCTTAACAATGCATGTCTATCAGACCTTGTTTGTGATGGACGGGGAGCAGCTTCAACGTTGTTATTTCGTTCTCTTTTTGGATATGAGAATCTGGGTTTTAATGTGTGGTTGCTGGAGCTACTAGAAGATTCATTGGGATTTCTTCTATTCCTGAAAAAAAATGTTTAGGAGTAATGGAATTTTAGATTTCATACGTTTTCAGGCAGCGCTGCATTCATAATGAAAGATAATATCGATATTCTTGCACAAGTTCAAAATTCAAAAACGAGCCACGAATTTGAATGAACCAGTGTTAGAATGAGCCTTTTATTAGAGATTATTTTTTCCTTCCTTATTACTTCAATGGAATATTTCCATATAACGGGTGGTTCAAAAGTCTGGAAACGGTTAATTAATTTCGCGCATAGGTGGAAAATCAAAATTCTGGTACTGGGGTCTTTAGTAATTCCACCCGAGGAAACGAATGGGCCCATCAGATTTTTGACCCAAAGGGCATTATACGAGATATGAAGCCCAACTTTGAGATTTCAATTGCAAACACATTTTTTTTATTGCAGATTCGGATTCAGCGGGAAATTTCACATCTGAACTGGTTGAAACCAACATTTTTTTCGTCCTTTTTTGGGACCTATGCAGCGTTTTTTGTTCAAAAATCCGGGGGCTTTCATTCAGATCAGGATGCAAAAATTCAAATTCTGATGCTGAGGTTCTTAGTAATTTTTCTCTTTGAATCGATTGAGCCCATCAGATTTTGGGTGCAAAAGGGCAACTTTGAAATCTGCCATAAAAAAGATGGGTTTGCATTTGAAATTTCAAAGTTGGGCCTCTTATCTCGTATAAGTCCCTTTTGCACCCAAAATCTGATAGGCTCAATCGATTCAACAAGAAAAATAACTAAGGACCTCAGTATCAGAATATGAATTTTTGCATCCTGATCTGAATGATTTTTGAACAGAAAACGCTGCATAGGGCTCAAAAATGAACGAGAACATTTAGATTTCAACCAATTCGAATCCAAAATCTCCCGCCGAATCAGGATTTGCAATGAAAGAGATGGGTTTTGATGTGAAATTTCAAAGTTCGGCCTCATTTCTCGTAGAAGGCCCTTTTGGGTCCGAAATCTGAATCAGAATACCTGTGCGCGAAATAAATTCACCATTTCCAGACTTTTAAACCACCAGGTATATCTTTGCAGAATGAACAAATTTGCGACAGAATTAGAGAAATGATATACTGAATGTAAATCACTAAATTATACTTAGTATGACATGCCTTGGGAGATATCGCTCTCTAAATTACGTAGAGGAAGTTGGCATCCCAGAAACCTGAAGACCTATGGGTAGACCACAAAGTATTGACTTCAGATTTATTTTCAGAACACTGAAATTTATATATTAGAGCGAAAATCAACTTCAAATTTCCTGAAAGTGTCACATAAATACGAGCTGCTGACTCCACGTCAGTGCTTTTCCCATTTTAATTCTAGTAAGTAACTTTCACTATAACTTACCTTGATTCGCAATCATGATTTTTGGAACTACTAGAACTGGAGCTGCTCGCACTTGAAGTTCTCCTTCGGGGATGAAAATTTGATGAATGGGGCTTGGATGTGGAACAAGAAGCGGTTTCAGCAGTTCTCATTTTTTTCGGACTCTCCTTTCTCGGATGGCTCTTTCTAATCCTATCTGTAGGGCCATCTTTGGATTTAGCTTTTGCCTTGGCGGAACTTTTCTTCAACAGTTTTTTCCCAATGGATGCCTTGATCCTCATATATTTCGCTAAGGGTACATCATCAAGTACACTACTGCTTGAACCATCTCCATCTGTCAGGTCTCCTGAAACCCTAGGAGGTAATGGTATGCTGTCAGTGCTGCTAGATTCATTACCATCGGGATGATGTTCTGAAGCCCTTGGTGTTGGTCTGCTGTCTCTTTCTTCTCTCCGTCTTCGTTTCAATTTGAGCTTTCTAGGCCTTCCGTCCTCTCTTCTCTGCTCTTCGTTGCTCGAAGATGAAGATACCGACACCTAAAACAAAATTTGTAATGATAATGCTAACTCCATTTTCGGGAATAGTTTTCCGAAAGAATACTCACACGTCTTGATCGTCTAGACGTTGAACGTTCCGGCAAGATCCTTGGTTTTGGAACAAACGAAGATGTCATTATAACATCATCAGAATCGCTACTATGGACTTCTATAACTTCAGGATTCTCCTCTATTATCATGACATCACTGTCATCATCTTCAGAAATGTCAACAGAAGGTATGGGAGTTGTTGGTCTTTCGAAGTAGTTAACATGTCTGTCATATCCAATCATGTCAAAGGGTGACCGCATGAAGTTGTAGAATTCATGAACAAAATGGTCTGTCCTATTGTTGAGATAGGATCTCAACAAGACTCTGAAAGGCCGACTACAAATGTGATACCTAAGAAGGTAATCCATAATTGTATCAACTACCTCCATTACATCTTGGGTGTTTTCATGAAGCAAAGCATTAAGTTCTCTATTCAGCCATGGTACAAGACGAGTTCGACTTTGTGGATTTGCCCTAATATAAATAAAGAAAATAATTATTTATCTCATTTATTCAATATTTGAATTAAAAAAAAAATTTTAATGGCGTGGCGTCCATATTAAAGATACAGAGTGCTGAAAGAATTTTTTCTTTTTAATTTTTTACAATTATGTCTAAACTACTGGAAAAACAATAATGAAATTTTGTATGAATAAGTTATGTTAAGTTATGCATATCACATGAGTTGATTTATATATCTGACATTTTATAGAGTGCGCTAGTTAAACGATTTGTACAGAGTAGTGTTTTGTTCTAGTTATTCTATCCGAACATCATGAATTGTATTAAATATTATGAAAAACAATCAACTTTTTATTCAAACTAAAAACAATAACATTATTCTAAGGCCTAAGTAATTGATTGAAAAGGAAATTTGAAATGAATCATAATAGTAGAAACCTTCAACATTAAATAAAATACTAACCTGAAAAATTCTGGTGTAATTTCCCGAAATCTCATTGTCATACTCATTGGATCGGAATGGACACTGGCCCACAAATTGGAGTCATAAATTGACCTCCTAAAGTTGGTAGTTGTGCATCTCGCTCTCCTCCTAGGTCTTATCGAGTGACTACAAAAAGAAGAATTGAAATAAATACAGAATATTAATATTTGTAAAGGATAACGCGGGGATTATTCAAAACAGAAATATAATTTAAATTTCATCTATCTGAATACTTCATGACATTTGTCTGGTTACTAGTCTCTACTGGAAAAAGATTTGGTAAATTTACCTTGAATGTGGTAAATAATTGGAAATAGTGATTCCATTGGTGAGGGAATGACTCATAAGCATCCGTTGAATTGCATTTTCCCCATGGGTGTTGACCGTAAATGTAGTTCTGAAAGAATTGCTTCATTTAATTATACTCAATTTAGACAGAAAACAAGTCTAACTTACCTAAAATGAAATCGGTGATGTCTTGGAGTTGGAGGACTATGAGGTAAAATTAAATGGAATTGATCATTGTCCAGGAGATGTGCAGGTAGAGGTTGTTCGACAATATGTTCTTCATACTCCTCATTAGATTTCACATTGTGAATTATGGATTTGAAGGGTTGTTTACATAAGGGGCATTCAGCTTTTATCTAAAATAAATCAAGATTAATACATTCATTTTAAATTTTCTCACACAATTACTCACCTTTGACCATTGCAATAGACAATTGAAACAGAATTGATGCATGCATGTATCCGAAAAACATTTATTTGAACATGATCCTAAGCAAATTGCACAATTCGGAGGAGGGCTGGCTGAAGACGAAGTATTTAGCAACTTACTGTCTGCCATGTTAACTAATATACACTCAAATACTTTATAATATAAAATATGCCTATTCACTTCACGAATAAATCATAAATGATTGAAGTTAAAAGTAAAATGCTATAATATACATGCTCAAAATCATTCAATACAATTTACAACAACTAAACAAATGCAACTCTAGATTGAATCTTTTCTCCGTATGACATCTTGAAACTAGTTATTATGCAGAGATTGTCAATGAACTGTATCAGCTGTCGTGAATCACTGAATAATTTTTCTTCTTTTTCTTTTGGTGCATTATTCGGTTGCCGAATATATTTGGTGCATTGAACTAATAATATATGGTTTTATTAATTCTATGATTTGGTGCATTAGTTCATTATTCACAGAATAATTTTTCTTCTTTTTCTTTCGGTTCATTAGTGCCAATTCCCGATTCAAGGGAAGGCTGCGCCCTCTACAATGTAGAGGCAGCAGGCTTCGTTTTCCAGTGTAGGTAAGATCTTTATAATTGAAAAGAAAGCAAAAATACTTTGCCCATATACGTCTGGGCATGACAATTGCAAATTCAAATGTTGTCATTTATTGTTCTTTTTTTCAACAACCATTCATTTTTAGGAATCAAGATGCCCTTTGATGAAGAATATATATAATGTTTTCTTCTTTGAAAAAAAAATTGAACCGAGAAAATATTTGTACTTCGGAATGATTGAAGAATGAATCTATTTCTTGAAATTAAATGACAGTTTTTCATTGACCAGACATTTTCATTTATATATCATTGTTTGTAGAAATTGATTTCTTATTAAGCCATAACAACTCAAGTTCTTTGAAAAATCCCCTTTTGCATTTTCAGGTTATTATTAATAACCTGAAAATTGTAAAAAATGGACTTACGTTCATCTGGTTCTGAGGTACAGATATTATTTAAATAGCCATTGTTCCACCATACCACTATACCGATTTTACATTTAAAATAATATTCAGAAATGGGACTCGATAGGTTTACAATAGTCAATAGCGCCATATATATTCATTAATTCTTCAATTTTAGGATCATTACTCAAAATCTTGGAATTTTTGATCCCCTTGTTCACACATTCAATATAGATGGAATTCAATATAGCGGAAATCAAGTGAAAAGGGACCAATACCATTGAAATCCAAGAAGGTGAGCTTGCCAGTGTTTTAGAGATCTTAGATTAAGTTATTTATTGTATTGATTCAAAAAATACCTTCTCAATTTTCAATAGAAGAATATACTGAAATTAGCTAGTAGCTACAAAAAGAGAATTCGGAAAGCTATATTCCTTCATTGCAGAAGGAGATTTCAAAATCTGTCCTGGCCTTTATAGAGCTTTTAACTTACTGAATAGTAAGTAGTGACCTCAAGGTAATGATAACTATGAAAGTAGAAATCATTAAGCCTAAATTGTAAGTTTCTGTAAGAAAATCTGATAACTTACAATTTCTCTATACTGGAATATCTTAGAAACATCGAATCCAGTAAAATCTCAGTCTTTTCACTTATTTATGATCAATTGGATTCTTAAAATTAAATAAGATTTCATGAAAGTCACAAAAAAACAGATGAAAATAACAATAATTTATTAAAAATAAAAGCATAATAAAAACAGATGAAATTTGGATGATGTGATGAACAGAATTTCATTAAATGCAAAACAAAATGCAACATAAAACGGAAACATAACCAAATGTAAATTCCAATGAAATTATTCAATATGAAAATAAAATTTGTCGAATTTCCATTATCTTAAGTTAAATTAAAATATAGATTCATTTTTTTTATTCTTCCTCCTCTTCTTCTGCTTCATCAGCGGTATCTTCTTGAGTTGCGGGAATTTCTTCAGCTTCAGCAACAGGTTCGTCTTCATCTTCTGGTGCTGGTTCTTCCACTAGAGGCTCTTCTTGATTGTGTTCTTCCGGTTCTTGTTCCTCTTCAACTTGTACAGGTTCGTCCATTTCTTCTCTATTTGTTTCACTCACTTGCTCATCCTGTTGAGGTTTTTCTGCTTCGTCGTCAACTGCTTCCTCTTTCTCCACTTGTTCTTCTGGTGATTCTTCTACTTGAGTTGTGTCTTGTGGTGTCTCTTCTTCAGCCTCCTGCATAGCAATTTCCGATTCTTGTTTGGCTTTTTCTGCCGCTTCAGCAAGTTCTCTTTCTTGCCTCTCCAGTTCTGCTAATTCCTCCTGCAAACGTTTCTGTTCGGCTAATTCTTTCTCTTGTCTAGCTAGCTCTGCTTCTTCTGCTTCCCTCTTAGCTTGTTCTGCTAACTCGGCTTCTTGCCTCGCTAATTCGGCTAGCTCTTCAGCTTGTCGCGCGAGCTCTGCCTCCCTCTCTTCTTCAGCTTGTTTGGCGATTTCTTGGAGTCGAATGAGTTGCTTCCTCTCTTCCTCCGCTCTTGATTCTTCTGCTTGACGTCTTTCTTCCTCCAATCGCTGTTGGGCTTCTTGTTCTTTGCGAGCTCTTTCTATCTCAGCCTGAAATCAGATCAATCGTTACTCCAATCTAGGACAATTTAAAGAGAAAAATAACCTTTGGAATTATTCAATGAAACGCAAATTATGTTATTCGTACATTAATTCGTACGTTAATTATACATATCGCATTCAAAAGAGGTCGTTTCTAAAATAATAAAATTACGAATTTATTTTTTCGTGTTTGGAAGCTAGCTGAATTTTTGGAAAACTTAATTTATTGACGAACTTATATACTTTTATATATATGGAATGAACTGTACTGCTCAAATGTTTTTAATGAATTAAATTCATGGTTAATATATTTTCTACTCAAAATCCTTCGCGTACCATACATATACATCCTTGAACCAAATTTCGCATAAGTCACTCGCTTTGAACTCCCAAAATGGTAGACTGTAACAAACTAAAATATCGACTACATATGGGTATAGAGAATTATTGTCTCAACTTGATGACAAGAAGAATTTCGATTCTTTGACTTTGAATTATCAATTCCCAGTATTTTCTTTTGACAGAATCGTATATACCTGTTTCGCCAATTCTTCCTGTCTTAATAATTCTGCTTGCCTCTCCAGTTCAGCTGCTCGTTCTGCTGCTTCTTTGGCAGCTCTTTCTTTTCTCTCTCTAGCCTCCTGAGCCTCTTTGGCTGCTTGTTCCTCTGCTAAAGCTCTGGAAGGAAGTAAGGAGATTCAAGATTGAATAATAATAAACAATGGCAATTTGTAATTTTAGAAAAGTTATTTTTAGCATCCTATGTATTCTAAACGGCTGAATTTACAGTGGCAATGCAATGAAGACATTTGATCAGCATCACGAATTCTAAAACATTAAAAAATCAAGCAAATTCACCTAAAGCCAATTTCCCTTCAACGTGGTGCATGATCCTTCCATTGGTACATGGTGCTTCATAAACTGGCCAGTACTTGGGTACTTGCTAGTTAATGGTGAAACACCATCTAAAATGATTCCAATAACATTACCAAAGGAAGAAAAGACACCAATTACTTATAGCGCCTGGTTGCCCTTCATCAATGTCAATATACTACAATATACATATGAAAAAGAGTTGACATTCAAGAAAGAGTTTCAGAAGAAGGAAAACCGAAAGAAAAACTATAAGGCGGAATTTTCCTGAGTTGGATCATCCCAAGTATCTTCGAAGAATATGCGAGATTCAAGAAGTATCTAGATCTTAACAAGAATATACTACACCTCCTCACTGGGTTCCTCATAAGACATTGTCACTTAGGAAACACCTTATGGGAATGGATCTAGTAGAAAATGACGAGTGCAGATTATGTGGGAAGGAGGAAGAAACTCCGGATCACATGGTTACGGAATGCCTCGCCATCACTAGCCAAGGCAAAATCTGCTCTGGACAAGAAATTTGTAAAATTGAGGAAGTAGCCTCCTTGAAGCCATCCCAGGTACTGGAGTTCATTAAGATTTTGGAACTGGAAGGCGAGCTGTAGATCGCGTTATGGAGAGAATAGCTCTGATGAGGGGCACAATAGACCATAAGGCCACAGTGTAATGAAAACCCTCTTAATTAAGTCTTAAATCTTAATACTACAGTATCCGAATCACCAACAACATCACTTTGAGGAATGTCATCATTGATTCATAAACTACGACCTAAAAATCCTCTGAAGATGGCTACGGCAGTTATAGGCGATGAATCAGAAGCCTTGAAGGCCTTCAGCATGATAACAAAATGATAACAAATATAAATCACCTCTCTTCAGCCAGTCTAGCCTCTTCCCTTTTCTTCTTCTCCTTAAGCGTGTCTTCGACAGATGGAGCATCTTCAGCGTTGATCTTGGCTAGTCTAGCTGCTCTTGCTTCACGAAGTTCTTTGATCTCTGGTGGAGTTTCGTCACTCAGTTGTTTGGCAGAGTTGAACCTTCTGGATGGGCGAATTGGAGAGAGAGCAGCTGGAAATTTTCAATAAAATGCGTTTTCAGCAAAACCAAAAACATGAAGGTATTTAAAGGCGAAAAGCATCTCCACATCAATGTCCGTTGAAAGGTTTGATTTCTGTTGAAAGTCGCGTTTGTCATTGGTGGAATGAGGAGTACCTAAGATGTCTAGAAATAGTGGTATGTCCACTCAATCTTGAAAAAGTTTAAGATAAAAGTGGCGACAACAACTCCGACCTTTTTAGATTTTAAGGATTTTGTCGGTACTTCCCTTGATTTACATATTGTCATTTCCATGGAAATATGGAAATTTTATTGAATCGCTCCACTTACAAAAGAAAAGTGAACTAACGACAATCTCGAGTTCGTGTTCCCAGAATTATCTAAAACAAATCTAATCAGTGGGCGCACCAGTATTTTTGAACGTCTTAGGTTTAACTTAAAAAACGTGTTGATTCTTGAAATTGCTCCTGAAAAATCAATTAAAGAGAAGAAAGTCCTATGGTGTTAGATTTTACGATCTTAGGGCCATTTAAATGAAATTCACAGTAAGTTAATTTTCAAAATTTTTTTTATTTTTCTTCATAGCTTTATAAGTTTTTGAGGTATCAAGATCAACATTTTGAACATAGGTTTCGTTTTAGGGTTCCCATTATTTATTAACTTTGCTAAGTGATTGTAAGAACCTACGGTTAAATATCAAGCTCATTGTTGCTCTATAAATTTATTTTTACGGTGCTGGTGGTGAATTCTTACGTATTTGTTTCGTTTTCGAATTTGTTTCTTTTTTAGTTGAAAATTTCAATTAAATGTGACAAATTACAAAAAATCATTTAATTTTTTCTCGATAATGCTAACAGATGTGTAAAAATTATAAAAGAAAAACATGTTTATAAATAAAACAAAAAAATTATTTCATATTCCAGAATCCACCAGCGGCGCACCATAAAAAAGTTTTCGGGGCGAAAATAAGCTTGACCTTTAAAAAAATAACTCCTTGTCGATTCTTACCACCACTCGGCATACGTATGATGTTTATTCTAAAACGTAACCTTCATTCAGAATGAGATCTTTCAATCGTAAGAATGATTTAAAACTGTTCAAAAATTGTCTTTAGTTGTCGATTTTTATAAAAATGACAGATTGTTTCAATGGAGTCACCTAAAAAATCCGTCGACTCATTTTTAATGATTCATTGACTCATTTATGATGAATTAGTAGGTATTCGATAAATGGATTCAGATGATGATGTGGAGATAACATTATTTAGCAGCACTGCAGAATATATATTCACATTAGGTGTTAGTAAGATTTGAATTTTTAGATATTTTACAGTATCTCTTGAACTTACTGAATCACATTTTTAGGGCCTATAATTTTTCCATCCATTGTTGCAATAATTTTTGTAGTATTTTTGCATTTTCTGTGTTATATGTTCATTGATATGTTAGGGAGAGTTCAAAACTTCTAGACAAAAATCAAAAATAACTATGGAAAAAAGTCATGCTGAAAAAAGAACTAAGAAAACTGCAGTCAGCCAAGTGTTTATAAGGAAGGAAAGGAAAATATACGCCGTTATTTACAGTAATACACAAAATTCTTACAAATCATCATTGAAGATAATGAACGAAAAAATACCTTCAAATATGTTTATCATAAAAATTGTAATTGAAAAATTTCCCCACTTTTATGATTCAAGGTTTCGAAAAAGAATAAGATTATTCAACAAAATATTTATTAAGCTCGGTGGTTCTTAATCGATAACAACAAAAAAGCGACCAATCATTGGTGTAAATATCCATAAAAAAATAATTCAAATAAATATATAATTGTGCATATAATAATTCTAAAATACCATCGAATGTAGGTTGAGAAAGTTGAGTTAAAAATATCGAAAATCCAGCATTTTGCCAGAAAAATTCTGGCAAACTTTCATTGATGAGTGATTGTAGAAAGTCTTCCATTAATGTACAGCATAGTAAATTTTATTTTTCTATCCAGTGCTGGTGTTATAGTTGAGACAATTAATATGATTTAATACTTATCGGATTCACTATTAAAGTATTTTCGGTATTTCGATTTATTACATAGGTACTTCAAATGATGAAACAAGACTCAAGGTGCTCCAAAGGATTTGCAAGATATGTTATGTGTAGAAAAGGTAAAAGAAGTCTGTAGGGACAGAGATCATCAGCAATGAGTATTATTCAGTGATTTCGGTAATTTCAGGTTTGGATTCTTCAATTTTTTCAGCTGCAAGGAAAATCATCGGAGTCAATATCAGTGTTAGAAACATACAGAAACTTTCATAAATAAAAAAGTAAGCATCTTGCAGAAAAATAGTCAAAACGTTACACTCATCGTGCAAAGAATCTTTTCATCTATAAGCAGATATTTTAAGCAGTGGATTTAGTAAAATGAATAAATATAAATATTATCATAAGCACAACAATTACTTTTAAAATCAATTCGCCTTAAATCTTCAAGGTAATATCTATAGAGTCATTCAGTTTTTTCGTGGGCACACTTGACCATCGGATTATTTAGGCTATTTGACCCAAACGGAGTTACAGGTTGAGCAATTTCAACGTAAAAAAATTGTGCAATTTTGTAACTTTTGTCAACTTTCAACTTCAATTTTTTTGTTGTTTTGTTTTATATGAACTAATATGTATACGGAGATAATGAAACTTTATATTTCATTTTTCAAAGTGTTCTCTGTTGATGAAAGATGCAACATTGTTTTTGAATATATTATTTTTTTGTGTAAATAATTTAACTTTCAATTTCAAATGCAACTTGAAGTTCTTGAACACCTTGATAGCTATCATAAAATTGATTAAGCCACTACCAACATAATATGAAAAACCGGTGATGTTACAACACAATCAAAAAACAAAGCTTTCAATTAAAATATAAAAAAAAAATACAAACATAAAATCAGCACCATTGGTGTTACTGCTCTACAAGTCCGAAGCTTTGGCAAGTTGAGTGCACTGAATTTAATAGCTAAGCGAAGTAAGTGTAGAAACACACTTCCAAACTGCTCATCATCTACCTTTTGCTGGTTCAATAGCTTTTTGTTTCTTTTCCTCCCTGAATTTATTGATATAAAAACTCAACAGTTGGATGTCGTTCTTGACTGGATCCTCGTAGATGTAAACGTTACGTCTACGTCCATGGACACCACGGTCTCCAACGTAAGAAACACAGGAAAGATGACCTTGGCCTAGAGAAAATGAGAAAAGAAAATCATGACAGAGGTCAAGGCAGTACCCATTTGCCATTTAGGTCATTTTTCTACTTCTAAACTTGATTAATTTTAGCATTACATATAAAATTATTGTTTATTATATTCCAATTATTCTCATTGTTATTATTCATTTTCGTAGAGAAACATTCAAAGATCCAATTCAATCCAAGACGTGAGGAATCGTACAAAATGGCGAATGCGTCGGTTTCTGAATAGTAATAATAATAATAGGTGAATTTTCATTCGATCATTATATTAGGTGTACAACTTTGCTTCCGCCGTTTTGCAATAGATAGCTGTAGCGGTAGTTGAAATAAATAGATCGTAGATGTCATACAATAAACTCAGGTATTTGTTAACATAACGCCATCGAAATATTGATGGATTTGTATCTGCATCATAAAGTTATTCTCGATTTAACATGTCAGCTTTCGAGCCAAATTCTCGTCATTTGCGGGAGATTTCAATTTTCTGCTTTAATATGAAGATATCTGCGGATGAGGCTCATCGAATGCTCTCAAATACCTATGGTGAGGCCACTATTTGTGAAAAAACGTGCCGAGACTAGTTCGAACGCTTCAAGAACGGTGATTTTGACGTCGAAGACCAGCATGGCGGTGGAAGAGAGAAGCTTTTGGAAAATGCAGAATTGGAGGAATTACTTGAATAAAACTCGTGTCAAACGCAACAAGAATTGACAGGATCATTGGGAGTGTCGCAACAAGCCATTTCAAAACGCCTGAAATTCTTAGGAATGATTCAGAAACAATGAAATTGGGTGCCGTACGAGTTGAAGCCGAAAGATGTTGAACTGCCTCGTTTTGCTTGTAAACAGCTGCTTGCAAGACTAAGAAAGAAGAGATTTCTGCATCGCATTCTAACTGGAGACAAAAAATAGGTTCATTACGATAATCCCAAGCACATAAAATCATGGGGATATCCCGGCCATGCTTCCACGTCAACGACCAAACCGAATATTCACGATTCCAAGGTCATGCTGAGTATTTGGTGGGACCAGCTCGGCGTAGTATATTATGAGTTGTTAAAGCCGACTGAAACAATCACATGCGATCATTATCAAACGCAGTTAATGCGTTTGAGCGGAGCATTGAAAAACAAACGACCGCAATACAACGAGCGACATGATAAAGTGATTTTACAGCATGACAATGCTCGAACACATGTTGCGAAAGTGGTCAAGACATACTTGGAAACGTTGAAATGGGAAGTCCTACCCCACCCGCCGTACTCTCCAGACGTTGCTTCCTCGGACTATCACATTTTTCGATCAATGGCACACGGCCTGGCTGACCAGCACTTCCGGTCTTATGAAGAAGTGAAAAATTGGATCGATTTGTGAATCGCTTCAAAAGATGACCAGTTTTTTTAACGCGGGATTCGTACGCTGCCCGAAAAATGGAAGAAAGTAGTGGCCAGTGATGGACAGTACTTTGAATCATAACCAGTTTTTTACAACTTCGAACTTCGAAAAAAACGGTGGAAGCAAAGTTTTACACCAATGTATATTTTCAATATTTTTTATTAAAACAATGTTATTTTGAATGGGAGTGAAGATTATTTGTTTTAAGAACATCCACAGCGAAGTCAATGTTTTGTTGTTAACTTACCAATATACTTCTTGATGGGTTCTGTGAAATAAGTAACGAATTCTACTCTGGAATTCTTTGGAGAAATGTTCATTAATCTGTTAATGTAATGATCATTTGATAACCTTGCAGGATATTCGCCATATCTGAAAATATGAAGATTTCTGCTAGTTTTTTTTCGTCATACAAGGCAAATGGAAAAGTTGAGAAAACACTCTTTGGTAATTCATCCTTCAAAACTGGTAATCAAAACTCAAAGTTTGATCAATCGAAGTACTATTCCATATAAATTTAATTGGTAAGTTTTTATTGCTATTGTTGTACAATTCGAAAAGTTATTCAATAATAACGATAATTTTACTTTAAACCTCACCTGTTCAGAGAAGTGATTGGGTAGCTTCTATGGCGTGGTACAGGTAAATGAATGCTTTTCAAAAGAGAAGCTGTTTGAGCACGAATCATTCTAGTTTCATCATCAAATATCTGCAATAAAAATATGTGTTCAGTATTGTTAATTTGCTGAATATTATATTAGGAGTAAGAATCGAAAACTGCTATTTTCCAAAGACCGTCGTCAACAGCAAAAAAGTAACCAAAAATGTGTGAACGTGAACGAAAAATTATACTTATACATAATTCCATTCTTACAATTTTGATTTACATACAATTGTTAGAAAATTTCAAAATAAGTATTGTTTCAGCATGACACTGCCACTTGCCGTAAAAGATTTTCAGGTCAAAACAAAAATGTTTGGTCTATTGGTGGATTGCCTCAGAAAAAAAACAGGTTTTCGATACCAAATATATTCAAGCAGATCAGCAGATACCTATTGACTCATTTGGATTAATAAAACCATTCAAAGCGCTCCAAGAAAAATTACTGTATCCATTCAAATATGTGAGAATCGAAGACCAATTCATGATATACATATAGTCCCGAGAATAATCCATGTCTCCTAATTAAGATCAGCTAGATTTTTAAGAAAATAAATATTATATTTTTTGCATTATACCCAGCTGATGATACTCTCCGCCACAATGAATGGAGCAAGCACATATTCGATAGGGACCTAGTTTTATTATGGATTTGCTACTACTAGATAATTACGCTAGTTGCCTATAAAATCGACAAATTTCCCGCTGAGCATAGGCCGATAATAAGTTCTCTAAGCTTTCGTTCTGTGTATTGATACTGAACTGTTTTTTGATGAGAAAGAATACTGTACAAGCGGAGAAATGGCTTGATATGTTCTGCGTAGCTGTAATAGCAACGAAGCTCCCTTTTTTTAAACAGCACATAACTTGTTAATATTAAGTGCAGTAAAAAGAAATCCATTATTTTTCCAATAGATGGCTTTAGTTATTTGTCTCTCACGTTGTTTAAGACCAATAGGGTTCCATTAGATGGGGCGTTAAAAGATGAAATTTCATACTACAAAAACTTTACTGACAGTTTTGTGAGTAGTTGACTAATTTGAGTTTTGGCGTGCGTCAAAGATGGATAAGAGAAAATGCGTTATATATTACAGTTTTTCCTCGATGAAGGCGAAAATGCAAGCCAGGCTGAAAATGTAAATAGTGTTTATGGACCTGATATTATAACAGCCAATCATGCTCAATTTTAATTTCGTTGATTCCTTTCTGGTGATTTCGATGTCAAAGATGCACCACACACTGGCAATTGTCAGTTGTCGAAAATATCGATAAAATCATGAGCATTGTCGAGTTCGATTGTCATGTAAGAACTGTTTCGATTGTCCAAGAGCTAAAGATTGCACAAAAAGCCGTTTGGAACCATTTGCATAAGGATGGTCTCAAGAAGAAGTTCGATATATGGGTACCACACGAGTTGACGCAAAAGAACCTCATGGACCAAATTTTCATCTGCTAATCGCTGCCGAATCGCAACAAAATCTACCCATTTTTGAAGCACTCACAACAACGTCAAGCGTAAACGGTCGTGGTCGAAATGCGGTGAGCAGGCAGAAACGGTGGCCAAGCTAGGATTGAAGACCAGGAAGGTTTTTCTGTGTTTGGTGGGATTGGCAAGGAATTATCTACTATGAGCTGCTCCACTTCGGCACAACTGTTAACTCGGATCTGTGCTATCAACAACCGTCTGAAAGAAGTAATCGCCCAGAAGCGGCCAGCTTTGGCCAATAGGAGAAGATTTGTGTTCGATCAGGACAACACTAGGCGACACACGCATCTATAAGGACCCGCCAGAATCTTCGAGAGATTGGTTGGGAGGTTCTTATGCATCCACCTTATAGACCAGATCTGACACTAAGTGATTACCATTGTTCCTGTCCATCGTGAGCAATTTTGCTGGTGAAAAATTCGCTTCAACAGAGGCTTGAGAAAATCTACTCTTCATTTTTTGCCGATAGAGACGGGGACTTCTTTAAGTGAGGCATAATGATATTACCTTCAAAATGGCAATAAGTTATCTAACAAAACAGCACATATTTGATCTTAATCGGATCATTCTAACTATGGTAATTAAAGACTTGTTTTTCATGCGAAAATAATGGATTTCTTTTTCCTACACCTTATATGTGGCCTATGACTCACTCGAATTATTTGCCTATAAATGACAATTTTTCTCAACACACTCGGAAATATTTAGTGAGCTTTAACGCTCGTCCTCTAGACCACTTTCGAGAGAATTTGTTGAAAGATTTTCTGGTAACAGTTAACACGTTACCCTCATCTTCTCTCAAAAATACCGTTTATTTATTTATTTTCAACATTTTTTCTTCTCATGTTACTATCATAAGTCCATTTCTGCTAGTACCGTTATTATTGACATTTTGGTGCATATCAGCCTCTTAAAAGCGTGCAATATTTTGCATGCAACGTAGTTAGATCAAATCAAATAACAAGCGTGGTTTACTTACACGTTGCATTCTTAAAGATCGGTAGGAGAGGTCATCATCGTCTAAGTAATATCTGTATCTTGGCCACCAGGTCGATAGATAGTTAAGAGAGGTGTATGGCCAATATTTTTGATAGTACAGTGGCCTGTTTACTTGATAATAATTCGTATAGTCAGAGAGAGGCAGAGTATTTCCTACGTAAACCATTCTCTAAAATATTCAACGTCTCAGAATTGCTAAGGAAGCAGAATGACATGTTGTCAACATGTTTCTGGAAACTTGAGGCATTTCAAGAATGATTTTTGAACAGCTGAACTGAAAATTTTATTTGCTGAGGCTAAAAAAGAATTTCCATTTCGAACTGTTCTCTAGAAATTTTCTAGGATAGTCCTAAGTAAGTTGGTATCAAATATTACTTCTTCCTTTTCTTCCTTTTGTGATCTTGTCCTGTATTTTATGATCTTGAACAGATGTCATGAAAAAGGGGTAAAAACGCCTGACGAATAAGTAAAACCAAAGCCTATGCCTATATCTTCCATGAGGAGCAGTTACTTGTGAGTTATTTGAAAGCAGAAATAAAAAGCATGTCTAAATTTTCAATGATGAAATTAATTAAAAATGTTGAAACGGCTGATATTCTTGTTCTTCCATATTGTGTATGAAAAATGTATTTCTTTGGATTCGTTGAATACAATAAATGTTATAACTAAAAAAATGCAATCAAAATCGAGCACAACTCAGAAATATCTTGTGAGAGAATATTCCTTATCTGAGTAGAAAAGAAAAAATGTTGAAATCTTCGTACGAGGTATAAAAAAATATATCCTTGAAATCAAGCAGTTTTTTAAGTATTAAGTGTAAATATGAATGAGATGGGGTCATATTTTAGTTCATTCAAAGTGGAATTTACTGTTTTCTTCAGCAGATTAGTATTTGTTCTTTATTCGCATAAGTATTAAAAAATTTTACGTCAAAAGCAGATTTCATTGTATTGATAATGTAGTCCTTATTTGGCAGACTGAGACCATAATTTTCTAAAAGAACTCTAGAAGCCAGCGGACTTAGGAGAAAGGTTTATCAGAAGTAAAAAATGTTCTTGTGAAACAATCTAATGTATCTGAGCCATATAAAATGCAACCTTAAAAATCTATTACTTCATTTCAATCAACACTTGTTAACATATTTTTAAAGGATAAAGATAATGACACAGAATATCTAAACCTTACATTACTTGATATTATATAACAATGAATTATTATAGTTTTTACTCTCGTTGAAGATTGATAAAATTACAGCGTTTATGAGAATTATCACAAAATCCAAAAGAGCTTTGAAATTAAGTGATGCAAGCTTAAATATTCTCTATGTCATTACGTTTGTCCTTTAAAAATGTGAAATATGTTAACAATATTTTTATTATAAATAAAATAATTTACATACATACGAAAAACTGTAAGAATTTATCTTTTTCATGTGTTTTTTTTATTCAATATGGATTATTAAAGTTTTGTTGATATTGGGTGGAATATTGTACCTATTATTGAACTGAAATATAGCAAATTGCATTTTCCGCTTATCATACTGGTCCACCCTTTAAAATCTTTGATTTGTTTAAGCATAATTACCTATGACCTTCATTAAATTTATTCAATAAGTAACAGAACTATTGCCTTTCTCTTTCACCCGTTGGCTTCTAAAGCCCTCTTCGTCCTTTTCAATTTGCGCAGATCGCTTGGTTTCTACTCACTCTAGGATAATACCTTGGCCAATACCAATAATATCTTCTTGGGCTTGGTAAAGAAACTGTGTAATTGCTAGACGTGTATCTTGGCCAATAATTAAAGCACCAATCAATGTATCTATCAAACCATGAGTCAAAATGTAAACTGCTGTAGAGAGGAGACGTATAGAAACGTCTAATGTAAGTATACGGTCTCCTCAAACGCCAGTATGGGTTATAATAAGGCCAGTAGTCATCGTAAGTGCTAGTATACTGACTTACTGGCTCATACTTCCGGTACATAGAGGAAGAAGAGAAAGAATCACTCAGCAGGCTTGGATATCGATTATAAACAATCCTCTGTAAAAAAATTAGTGAAACACAGGGACCTGAGGTTATGTTAGCAGACACAGGTGACAGGGTGTCTCGTGACCGGTAGAACCACATTCATGTGAAGATAAAGAACATCTTTGCAAGTTATGTGATGACACTTGTATTGATGAGTAAAATCGAATACCTCCAAAAAATTTCAAAAATCACTTGAGAGCCAAATTCCGAATGGTTTTCATCATATATCGAAAACTGAATTGTTATCGAGTGAGATCGAAGGTTTTCAAAGCCTGTTTTCTTCTTAGTAATCATATAAAATTTGATTGTAGCATTTCATTACTGAAATTATTTTCTATTCGTGTTTTCTTCGTTATATTTTGTAGCACCTACACATTAGTAGGTGTAGAACAGAGAATAAGAATCCTTTATGAAATGGCGAGGTTTTGACTTTTCGTTCATCACCGGTCTTTCTCTAGAAAGTATAATATGAATTCATTATATGAAGCTTTTTCCCTCTCCTATATGATTTTTACTATTACATTATTAAAATATGATAAAATATCATTTGAAAAATGAAAGAAAAGGATCACAAATAAACACCAAAAAGACATTTTTAAACATTGGAGATAAGCCATATAGAATAGGAAAGAAACCTGTAGGACAAAATCAACAACATATACCTACTCATATGAACTATTCATCATACTCATGGGATTTCAGGGATTATAGCAAACTTTTTCGTCATACTCGTATTATGAACTTGAATTGTGTCAGTTAGCTCTCATTGTCACGTTTGTGTTTCAAATCTTTAGGGAAGATTTTAGAAGATTCGAAGTAGCTTTAGGAAATCAAAACACAACCAATTCAAACGGCTTTATCTTTTGAAAACCATCGTTTTCGATATACCTTTTATCTTCAAATACAATAATCCTGAGGTTATTTTAAAACCCCCACAGAAGTCCTAATCTTAAACAAAACGTTGTCCTACTTGTCACCGAACACCCTGTACAACCATCTAAATTAGGTACCTAATTCAATTGTCAATATGTTCAATTAATGCAATAAATTGAAGAGTATTTGTGCTAAGCGTTAAATATTTCAAATGAATGGTGGTGAAAGCATGAGTGACACAGCCTATTGAAGAAGAAGAAATGAGAATATATTATCTAGTTTACATGCTAATTATTAAACTTGGCATGTTCACATAGGATCATCTGAAACGTTATTCTTCAATTTTATCCTTTCGACATATCGAATCACTAAATTACCAAATTTGTTTCGTTACAAATTCTTCAAAATACTCCAAACGATTATCACAGATGGTGAAGAATACTTGTGTGTACTTTGGCATGTCCACATGCAAAACTTTAAATATTGACGAATCAAAATTTAAAGGGTCACTAGTTGTTGGATGTACTCCAGATTCTTAATTATGAGTCATTTATTGCATCTGATGAATCTATATTTAACACTGAAACTATGAGGTATGAAAAGTTAAATTTCAGTTGGAGATGAGTGTTCTCGTTTTTCAGCCTTTGAATTTTCAGTGTGTAGAAACAATTGCTGTTATTAAAACTGGAATGCAGTTATTACTGGCCCGAATTGTAATAGAAGATTCGAAGTAGCTTTAGGAAATCAAAACACAACAAAATCTGAAGTCACCAATGATAATATTATGAAAATGCATTGAAATTGATGAGTAATAACAGTTATCATAAATGGTAATACACACATCGGAAAAGTCTAAGGATATTCTTCGAAATGATTGGTTTTGAGTTAAATGAAAAAAAATTCGAGGAAATTATGTATAGATGTATTCAATAATTGTTTATATACTTCAAATAAACCGAAATTTTTATAATGAAAAAGTGAAAAACTGAAAAAAATCGAAGTCTCTAAATTGCGAAAAACATAGTAATTATTCTTAGTAATTTTTTATCGAAAATCAATTCAAGTTTGGCATTTAATACAATGTGTGGCCTCCTCGTTGATTAATTACGGCTCTACACCTACGATTCATAGACAAAATCAGATTGTTTAGGTCTTCCTGATTTAAATTTGTCCATTCAGCTGTCAGAAGCTCCCTGAATTCTAAAACATTTTGGACGTTTCCCATATTTGGCGTAATCCTTCTTTGAAGCATGACCCATACATGTTCTATCGGATTCAGGTCCGGAGATTGTGCTGGCCATGGCAAAACATCAATTCCCTCATTATCCAACCATTGTGTCACAATACGAGCGGTATGGGGACGAGCATTGTCATGCATCAAATGGAAGTTTTCACCAACAGCTTCTACATAAGGTTGTACAATTGGTTGCAGAATATTTTCCAAATATTGCTGAGCTCTTAGAAAACCATCAGGAAAAACGAGCTCTGTTCTACGTCCAATGGAAATTCCTCCCCACACCATAATTGTACCACCTCTATAACGGTGTACTTCCTGGACGTGTCTCAAGCGTTCTAAATTACCAGATCGTCTCCATAGTCTTATTCGACGAGAATCTGGATGATATCCGAATCTTGATTCATCTGTGAATAAAACTGTGGACCACTCATTGACACCCCAATTTTGAAACTCACGACACCAATTCAATCTTGCAGCGCGATTTCCTCTGGAAAGTGGTGGACACCTAATGGGCCGTCGGGAATGAAGATCGGCTTCATGAAGACGATTCCTCACAGTATCTCGCCCAATGGTCAAATTATGAGCCCGTTGAAATTCCATAACCAACTCAGGAGCCGTTATAGTGGGTTGCCTTCGGGCGGTCAAAACCAAAAATCTGTCTTGAATAGCAGTTGTACAACGTCCACGTCCTGGATGATTTTCGGCAGGATTTCCAGTTGTTCTGAAACGCCTCCACAAACGACTTATAACACTTTGTGAAACACCCATTCGCTCAGCTGCATCGACTTGTCTCATGCCCCCTTCAAGTAAACCAACCACTCGATTCATCTCTTCCAAAGTTAAATGATGTCGTTCCATAATAAAAAGAAGTTGATAGAAAAATATTGTCGATGTTATAACCCAAAATCGATCTAACGAATGCATGAAATGATTAAAATCAAATACAGAAATTTTAACTGCGATATTCATTTTTTTTATTTTTATCATATCTCCCATATTTTCTTGGCTAGCATATGTATACAACCAAAATTCATTCCGCATGATGATTTCAATTGATAGTCTGCAAAAAACTTGAGATAAAAGCAATATGCGATTTACCATGCGAGATATACTGAAATATCCTTAGACTTTTCCGATGTGTGTAGTGGAATGATTCCGGGCTTTTACTTATATGAACTACCAGCTCATATAAGAAAGAAGAAGAGTTTTTTTACCTTGCAATTCAATTTCGACTACAATAGGCAACTTCAGATTAGTTTCTAAGTTTCTAGGTACTCAACTGTAACTTGGACTTTGGAAAACTGCGATCTAACGATATGAACTATTGGTGTCTCTTGTTTTATGTTGATGTTATTGGAATGTTTCGATAGTTTATATAGATATGCCTATATACAATTCATATCTTCTAAGGGTGCAATTCTCACATGAATTACTAACGCTAAAAAGCTCCTGAATTCACTTCAGTGTTTTTTCTACTCTACCTCACCATGCGACCTTGTTATGGTATGAAAGTTGGGGTATATTCTATTTCTTTTTTTGCATTTTTATTGATACAAAATACCAACAAAAAACTGATTATCATTTTAAAGCATTGTAGATTTCAGATGACCCTAAATAACAAACGGTATGCGTTCTACATAAATAACTCACCACAGCAGAATTGGAGTTGAGGTAGTTGTTCAATGCCGAGTAACCCACCCATGGTCTGACTCTGTTCTCAATCCAGTCATATTCCCGTTGAAGGATCGAAGGTCTTGTTGAATGTACTTTTGGTGGAGTTGTCACCACGGTCAATCTCTTGTGTCCAACATAGGGAACGATGCGGTCATAGGTGTGTACTATATGAACCTGTACATCCAAACTCAATCAATATATACAACAACTTGTTTTCACTAAGAAGTTTTTTTTTGAATAGCGCGCTACCTGGCACTTTTGAAACTTTCATCTTCTTCCCATGCCAAATTCTTCAACAAGTGCAATTTTTATATTTTTGAAGATGAGACATTTTATTACGCTTGAACTCAGAAGATTACTATGCCACGAAATATTTGTAGTAGTAATTTATTATAAATTAATTTTTTCAGAAACAAAACTAATATAGCAATATTATTTCTGTAAATAATTATCATCATTATTAGCAACTTAATGATAAGCATAATACAAAGTCACATGTATATATCCTTTCTGGATGAATCACTTCTTTTTTTTTTCTTTTTTTTTTACTTCTAATCTCACTGAGTATATCATCATATATGTAGAGAGTGCACAATGACTAGCTCCAAATTTTCAAAGATGCCAAATCGTAAGAGATATTACAACAAATGTATAGCCAATAGTTATGAAAATTTTGCAGAGCCATGTTTTGGAACTTATATCGCCCAAATGAAAACCTCTATGGCCAATCAATATATTGAACCTTTCGTACATTATTATTTATTATTACTATTATTTGAACTGGTATATACGACCATGTAGATCTTTTGTTCTCTACCCTACTCATTCATGGAAACCCAAGGAGGTTGTCAATGGCATTGATAAAACTGACAACCTTCTTAGGGGCCTTGGCCGTTACCTCTCGGGTTCTTAGGCCAGCCAGCTCTGGACACTTGCATACCATGTATTCAGCTGTTTCTGCTTCTGATCCACAGAGCCTGCAAATCTCATCTGTTGACTTTCTCATACGGTACAAATGATTTTTGTACCGACAATGCCTCGTCAGCATCACCCGAAGTTCAGCTCGTGACAGCTTCAAGAGGTTTCTGGCGTAGGTAGGGGAAATCATCACGAATTTCTTGGCCTGAGTTAGTCCAGGAGTGTTTTTCTAGTGGTTTATCCTATTATTCAACTCTCATTGCTATACCGGTGCCTTATAATGGTCTTTTCCTAGCCCACAGAAAGGCTTAGGTCCAACAGGTGTTAACCTTTATGCATTTTTTGCAAGTTCATCGACTTTTTCGTTTCCTTCAACACCACAATGCCCTGGTACCCATATTAGAGTCACTTTATTGCCTCTGGCCAGTTGCCTTATGGTGTTACGGAACTCCCAGGTCAACAGAGACCCCTGGCAGTACGATTCCAGGGATCTCAGCGTGGTCTGGCTGTCCGTGGTGATGTAGACATGCGCCCCCTTGAGGCTCATTTTGAGACACTCCTGAGTGCATATGTAAACAGCCAGTATCTCGGTCTGTAAAATATAGAGCTCACTTCCCAGGGCTTTACGGATCCTCAGCTTAGGTCGATATCCCCAATGTAACCTTTCGTACAAGTATCACATGATTTTCTCGAGACTAAACGGGAGTGATTTGGACCTAGATTGCAATAATCAAGGCGTCCAGGGTCCTCGAACCATGTTTTAAAACCTCGGCTCTGAGTTTACGTCGCAGATAAAAATCACAGGTGATTAAATCTGGAAATTGCAAGTTCCACTAGCCTGTTCTGAACAATAGTGATGGACGACAGGCATGTGTAGCATCTTCTTGCTGAAAACAGGAGCTCTCTCTTCGCGGATTCATTTGGTAGCAAAAAAATCTCCAACATGCCTTATTACCAGTTAGAGTTTACTGTGCCCGACCCCAAAGTGATCTCTTGGAGTGGAAGCTGTTCATTGTGCACCCTGTACTCCTCAAACAATCTCACTTACCTTTCCAAGACCTGGCAGTACTCGTACTTGACGTGATGGTACACTCTGGTTGATAAAAAAAAAACTGGATTATAATTTTGGACAAGATGGAAATGTTAGTAAAGAAAGTTGAACACATTAGTGCGTAAAACATTTCAGCAGAAAGATTCTCCAATTTGCAACCAACAGCGACCTTCAGGAACCCATTCCTGAAGAGTCCTAGTTCCTTAAGCTATGTGTTCAAGGATACAATTGGTTAGTATGAGGGACTACGAGATGGTGGAGTGGAAAGAGTTCGAGGAAAATAGTATGGTCGATAAATCAAGCTCTGGATACATTCAATAAGTATATTATAGTATAACTCCAAAAATATATTTATGTTGAATCTGTTCGAAGCGTATCTACGACAAGAATCTAGCTTGCTAACCCGCGATACAATATAATCCAGAAAAATATATAATATAACAAAATAGAAGTTCTGATTATAATAAGAGTAAATAGTTTGGTTTAAACCCTGTAAGAGTAGTGACGGTATGAAGTACCACCAGGTAGTCTTCCACTTGTGGTAGAGCTGTAACTGGAGGAGTATCCACCAGGTCCATCGCCTCTGGTACGGCTAGATCTTTCTACGTTATAGGAATATCCTCCAGGACCTCCTGTTGATGAGCGTGACACCGATTCAGCAGAAGAGTATGCCCTGGACGTTGGTCTAGAGTAGGGATCAGAAGAACGGTTGCTCTCGAGGTTAGAGGAATAGGAGTAAGAGTATACCTCTTCAGCAGCTCTACGACTTCTGTCAGGAGAATCACGTACCACGTAATGTCTTGGACTCTGCAGAAAAAGAAGGGGTATGTCACACTCTGCAGTCTCTTATTTCAGCTCACAAGCTTCTCAAAACAAGAAAATTCCAATACATTGTTCGATTTGAAAGTTTTCACAGATTACTTACTAGTGACTCACTTTTAACGAAATAATTTTGAGGCTTCCAGATGAAAAAAATGTTTTTGAATAATTAATTTTTTTAAATTCTTCTTCTATATAATTTTCCTTCGAAAAGAATTGATTTAGGTTCAACAAATCAAGCTTCTTACAATTCTGTTACACTAATATAATTGATGTTTCTTAAATTTTGATATTTTTTACTCAAATTTGGACTTGCTAAATCTGGAATCTCATGGTTTTATTGTTGAGCAAACCTCTCCACATATCAAGTTGAAAACATAACAAAACATTCACTTTCTCTACGCAAACTCTACTAAATCTCTTCGAAAGACAACTTACAAGGAAGAATTTGGATATTGGGAAATGTTAGATAATTGGTCGACCATTTTTGGAAACGGATAAGGATTTCATATGCAAAAAAACAGACAGTTTGAGATAAAGGAATACTTTATTACATTGTGGAAAATTAAGTTGAAGTATAGAAAAGGACACACACAAACAAGCATAAATGCTAGGTCAGTACTATACAGCCTAAATAATGAAAAATTGGTTATTACATAGTCATTAATTGTTTTGCAAGATAAATCATAAGATTGAATCAATAATTTATTTTCATTGAGTGTTTTAAATATTTCTATATGTATAGAAGGTACCTCTAAATTTTACTACAAGCTCCATAATTTATGTTTTCATTTCATACATTCAGCGAAATTGATACGTAAAGATTTTGAAATAAATCTTGCAATTTTAAAACAAGCATATTAGTTTACTATATTCATTTTCGTTTAATTGTTTTTTTTTTCTTTTTTGAATTGTAGCAATTTTTCATAAGAATATGGGTCCTTAGCATACCAATCAGACCAAGCAAGTATTAGCTTTTTTCTCTGAGGTTTTTTATTGTTCTATTTATTTATCGTTTATTTTCTTTTATATCTATTAAATTGTTTTAACTGTTTCTACAAATGATATAAGTCGTTATTATAATAATAATCAGGCTGATAAGAACGAGTTGTAAAAGTATTGTTGAGGCTTCAGCTTACTATTAGGAATTTAGGTTCTTATCTAATTTTTATTATATTATTTTTTAATATTATTTTTTTGATTTTGTTGAATTCTACTGATTTTTTTATATTGGCAAAGTCAAATCGGAATTTCTGATGATCCTTCTCTTGTAGGGAAGGTCAGGTTGCTCAGCAACTTTGTGTAAACGTGGCAATACCGTGTCCATCGACTCAGAATAAGAGTATGGGCTTTCGTTCTTCCTCACAGCCATCAGAACACTTTCTCTGGTCTGATCACGTGCCGAGACATATGGTTTCGGAGGCTGGACGAGGATTTTAGGCCTAATTTTGGCTTTTTCGCTAGGCAGCAAGATCGATTTCCTCTCCGGTTTTTCGTTGTGAGTTTTTCTTTTCCCGAAGGCGGTGACTGGATCTGGCACAAGGGCTGGACGTGGAACGAATGGCACCTTTTCCCATGGAATTTCGCGTTTCTGGAAGAATCCAACTATTAGATGCCACTCATTCCACGCCAAGTCCATTGAAAACGACTAAAAGCAGTTCGGTCTTGCTAGCTACCTGTTAAGAGGAAAATGGAAGCTGATGCAAGGAAGGTTTACGATTATGCTCATTTATTTTATCAATTATCACGTTGCGTTTATTCTATACTGTGCCATCTCATCCCAATGTTAGTATTCCTTTGTGCTGACTATATAAACACGTAAAAAATGAAGGAAGTAAGATGATGTCAGGTGCAGTTGAGCGCTAATGATCAAATATCATTCACAAAGAGACTCAATTCATGTCAGTGATTTTGTCATTTTTTTATCATTCTGATGATGCAGTCAATACAAAATTTCACATAAAGCTTGAACATGTTATGGTATTTTATATTTACAAGCAAAATCTCAACTAGATCAGATTTTTGTAACGAAACTATTGGTTTGCTTTTCAATATTCTTCTTAAACTTTTTTTTTAATTCTGATGACCCAGTCAACATGAAGTCTTAAAATTTTTATTTGGATGCACTTTCAATGTCTCAACTCGGTCGGGTCTGTTGTTACGAAATTAATAGGTAATTTTCTTCGACCTTCTGCTTGAGTTTCATGTTTTTGAAATTTGAATTCTTATGACGCCATCAACACAAAATTTTGCACAAAGCTTGAAATGGTCATTTTATACAGGATGTTCCTAAATTGGAGGAACAAATAAAAATTATAGATTCCTCGGATCATTTTAAGAAAAGTCCTATAAACACGGGCCTGCAAACGATGTATTTTCGAGATACAGTTTGATTTTTTTGAAGTTTTTTTTCTCATAACACCTTCCCTTCACAAGATATTCAACTCAAATTCAACATATATATTCCGTTTCAAAGATTTCTTCATATAATATAAGTTTGAATGCAAATCTACAAGAGATTTTTTTTTGAAACAGTGTTCCATCCTCCAGACCTATTTTGGTGATCTACTGATAGTTGAGAAAAATGTAAAAAGAAACTTTGAACCAGTATTACACTTTTTGGTTTCTTGTAGTTTTGTCGTATCTGCTACCGATTTCGAGCAAAAAAATGTCAAACAATTCTCTAGTAATCCTCAGGAAAATCCAAATTATCAAAAGATGCCAGTTAATAAGCTGTGATAAATAAATTAATTAGATATAAGTTTTGGTACTTATGACGCCAATCTCTAGCGAAGATCAATAAAAATTCGATAAACTGAGTATGATAATCACAACAAAAAATGCACTACAAGAAACACCCTGTATCTCGAAAACAAAGCGTTTGCAGGTCCATGTTTATAGAATTTTTTCTTCAAAGAATCTCCCATTTTTCTTTGTACCTTCATTTAGGAACAGCCTGTATATACACACGAATTCCTACAGTCGACCCAATTGGATCTGTAATCACGGGTATATTGATTTTTTCTTTTCCAATATTCTGTTTTTATGGTCCACATAATGAGACCAGTTTGAAACTTTGCACGGTGCTAGAAGTTGTTATTTCCTAAAAAAAAATACCCCGAATTTCAACACCGTCGGTTTTGTGATCTTTAAAATATTTTCATTTTCAATCTTCTTCTTGTTACACAAACAAGATGAAATTTTGATTGAAGCTTGAAATTATCATTTATTATTATTGAGACCTTTAGAAAAAAGGTTGTCATATCGGCAAAAAGGCGTATTTTCAAACAATTAACACGTTTTCGTCCGTAAAGTCCAAATCATTCGTAAAAATCGGGAACAATATAGGTCCTAATATAGAACCTTGGGGAACGCCATATTTTATATATCTCATGTCCGATTTCTTATTTTGCTATTGAATTTTTGTTCTCTATCTTCAAGAAATTACACTATCATAACTATTCAATTTGAAAAGTGTCTCCTTATTAGAAATTCAAGACATCGTCAAATGCTTCAGTCAAACCACGTGATATAATTTCCGATATTCATTGTTGATATTTTGCAGAGATAAGATTCCTAACAAAATAAATTCTCGACTAATGTTGTCATACCATAGATATATCAGGAGTTTCTTTGGATTTTATCCCTTATTATACTTATAATCTCAAACTCTGTTGTTTCACAGAATTGAGTAACTTTAGTATTTAAAAATTTCGTCTGGATTAAAAGTTTCAGAATCTCTTCCAAATAGTTCAAATTTTGATTCATTGCTTCTCCAACAATGATTAAATGCTCATTGAGGACATCACTATCCAAGCTACCTATTATTTTGTATCAATACTTTTTCTATAATTATCGCTTTTGTTTTTCTCTCAGCTGTGCTTATTGGTTTTTAATTTTTTTTTATATTTCAAAGTAGATTCAAATTGTTCCCTGCATTTATGTAAACTTCATGAATAGTATCTAATATAAATAATAAATTCGGAAATATTTAAGGTAGAACTTTTCGATAAGAAATATTAAATTCAATATATTCTTTTTCAATATCATGTTTTCCCGTAATCAAAAAATATTTATTTCAAGAGTATAAATCCGACTATACATACGAAAAAATTCCTTAAATTGGTAATACAATATATGTTCATAAATTTAAAACGTGGTTACGATAAGACAATATTTTTTCTGGTGAGGCCTAGCCTTAGTAGTTCAGATACCTATCATAATTTTGGAAAATGTAAATCTCATCAAATTACCACAGGTTCAAACTCGGCATCGTTATATTCATTATATAATTTTTTCTTTCAAGTTAGGGTATTATATGATATATGAAAGGCTGCTGTGAAAATTTTCAATCATAAACACAGAATCAATCAACAGTGCAAAAATGCAACAAATCAGGAAGCGCATAAACAAATCCAGTGCATTTTTGAGGCTTCTAATATTCGATTTTGCACACGTTCGAGTATCAACGTTAGAATATGAGATAATCGGACCACAAACCAAATTTAGCTTGGCTGGATTCGAGAATTATTTTCGCCTGGTTCACACACTTTTCGTGAAATAAATGTCGTTTTCTATTTTCTCCCGCTGTGTATTTTTAACTTTTTATTCGATACTATTACTCGGCCAGCATTATCATCGGCGAAACACAACACCTGAACGCGAGAAAGTCATTCGGGATCATCGAGTTATTTATACAATCGTTTATATTCATTATTTATGAAGTTCGGTAAAAAAAAATCTGTTTCTGTTCCTGGGTCCAATGAGGCGAGCACATATTAAGAAGAAATTTTTACTCTATGTTCCTATTACTTCATTTATGTACTAGGTGTCACATTGACATAAGTTAAATAAGCTATGTTCGATTTTTTTGATGTTTCAATCGAAATTGGCATTTCTACTCTGCAAACTCTAAGTTGGAGTAACTAAGCCAAATTTCATTTAAATATCTTGTGATTTGGATATGCTATATGAGGAAAAATATTGAAAAAATATCAATCTTTAATACCGCGGGCCCATTTTTATAAGACTTTTCCTTTCTCAAAATTACCCAGGAAATTTCTCATTTTCGTTTCAACTTCTAATTTAGAAACACCCAGTATATTTTATGTAAGAACTGAGTATGGCTGCTTCCCACAAAAAAACAATTATTTCATCAAGAAATTCCAATCTGTTAAGAGGGAACACCACCACGTGGCTGCTCAGTGCAAACCGTAATTAGAGCTATTCCTTCTTACAAATCACCGATTTTTATAGGATTTTCACATACTATCCTTAAAGACTATCTCTACATGGAAGAACGTAAATATTTTTAATTTGTGAATGAAAACAAAAAGTCTTTTTGATAACTTTTTCGGTTTTTCGCAAAAAAAAATAGATAACATGTACTTTGTACAAAGCATTGATATATTTTTAAAATATTCGTGAAAATCGTTACAAAAGAGGTAAAAACCATAATTTCATGAAAGTCGTCGTACAGTGCTGCCCTCTACTCATTTGTTTCGAAAAGAGAAAGAAGATGAAGTGAATGTACAACTTCATACACCAAAGTTTGGTCATCGCAAGAGCGTTAGAGGGAAATGAATGGGTACCAGAGTTTCACTGATACGCAAAAAAACCATGTGGTGGTAATCCCTCTTAACAGTTGTTTCACATTTATTTCGTCATTATTCCTTGTATGACAACGATCAGTAACTGACATGAAGATTAATATATTAAAAGCACTGTACAATTCACACAAAGGTTTATAAATTTCTCTATCGCCCAAAATATCTGGATACTGGCCAAGTAAAGAGCGGATAGGATGTCCTGCCAAAATCAGTCAGAGATTCTGTAGGTTTCAAAAAATGATTTGTTTTCAATTCCAATTCAATACTTTCCATTCTTTTTCAATGAATGAAATTTTAACTTATAAAATTATTGGAGATAACATGCCAAGATATAATGGGAATGCAGAGCTAATGTTTGATATAAAAAAGCACCAGAAGTTGCTCAATGAAACAAAATATGTACTCTTCGTTTGAATTTTGATGTTTTTCTTCTTTGTTATCTGTGGTGGGCACTTTTGTTAGATATCAAACTGGCATATCATTCAAATATGCTTCTATGTACACCAAATTTTGATCTTACATGTCAAAGTGACGTCTCATTCATAAAAAAGGCGAGGTATCAACTCATTACTAGGGCACAGAATAGTTATTTACCTAACAAGTGCGGAAAGTGGTACTTTCTTGCACGAAACTGCAAGCAGTTGAGTGCGGGAAAGATACTTTCTGCAAGAGTTAGGAACTACATTTTTTCTACAAGCGCTTGAAATAAATTGAAACTCAAAAGATTTGATTAATTATCCACATACACATGAATGACAGACGTAATTCTGCATGTCATATGATATTATCCTTGACGCACGCATACGCGTGCGGAAAAGAAATAGCAAGGTTTTTTCCGCACTCTGCGGGAAAGTTACTCTTTATGACTCAAAATACGTGTGGAAAAAGAGTTGAAAGCGCACAATGCAGAAAAAATAATTTTTCCAAAAAAATCTTATTTTCCTTTCTGTCAAGATGCTCGATTTTCATATAAATTAATTTTTTTGATATCTACCCATAACAGTCACTCAATAAGACCCTAGTCTAGCGCACAGATAGAACCGCCAGTGCCACACCACTTTTTTCTCGTTAGTAGCAAAGTTTCATAAGATTCATGTCAAAATTTTGGAACATCAATCGAGATATTGGAGAATGAGTAGCATTTGTAATTGTTTGAAAAATGGACTGAAACGGATTTCATGTATTGATAAAACTTTTTTTTGATGGAAAAAATACTGTGCTAGGAAAACATTGACAATAACGAATAAATTTTGCTCCAGATAAAGAAATTTGGCTCTAATTAAAAAGTAATTGCTGAGGTTCAAACCTATTTCGAACGCAAAGACAAATCTTTCTACAGAAAAGATATTGAAAAGTTAGAGGAGCGTTGAAGTACATGTATCGATCTTGAAGGTAGCTATGTTGACGAATAAAAATGAATTTATAGAAAAAAAAGGGTTTTTTAATAATTAGGTCCGAAACTTATTGAGTTACGTTGACACAAAGTGAATAATTTCTGTGATATTAAATTATTAGATATTTTTTCATTATTCTAGGTAAATCTGTTTTTTTTTACGAATTGTGTCCTTTTTAAATCTTGTTTCTCGACATTTTCATGCATTGTATAAAAATTGCAAAGTGCACTTGTGATAAACTGGCATAATGAAGCACTATAAACAAGCAGAATGAATAATGATTATTTAACGCCACGTTAGTATAGAGTGCAGTTGTGCCAACTTAGCCAACAAAAGAATTGCTACAATTCTTCCAAATTGGCTTTTGTTGTAAACATCAAAATATTATTAAATATTTAACAAGTGTAGATACATCAAGTCTAAAAATTCATCAATATAAAAATAAAAAAATAATATTTGGATAATGATACCTTTGAAGATTCGAATTTAAATGAAAACATTCCACAAGATAGAGGTTTCAATAAAAGAAGAAGAAACAAGATATCCGGATAATATTTCTATAATAATAATAACTCATAGAAATAACGCAATGGAATATTTATTCAGAAGGCGTAAACATGTTGTTACAGAATAATGGAAATAAAGTTTTATAAATATTTGGAGAGCCTTCTGCTCGGAGTATTACAAGGACATGAACCCATACCGCTTGCACCTAAAAATAAGCATATTACAGAATTTTAGAACGTCTGTATTCATGTTTCTATCACTTCGGTATTTCGCGCCAGAATTTTCGAAATTGGTGCATTCCTGAACTCGTTTCTAGTTTATTGGGTCATCATAAGGTGGACATATAAAAATAACGTCATATAATATATATGATGTTGTGACGATCATGAATTTTATAAATTGCGCGTTTCAATTTATTTGGAAACATCACTATGTCGAGAATTGGTCAATGAAATGCTAAATATATCAATTCACTCAATAAATTCGGGAGCTAATCGGCAAAAATACATTTTTTCGCTAAATGCGACATTATTTGTCAACATATAGTCATCTTCAACAGTGATACATGTAGATATTCCAACACTCAAATAACTTTTAATTCCTTTTATGTAGAAAGATTCGTCTTTGCTTTCCAAATAGGTTTCACCCACGGCCATCACTTCTTCATTACAGCCAAATTTCTTTCCTGAACTATAGTTCAGGAAAGAAACATCGGTTAAAAGGTATAGAGCATAGTTGAATGACACTGATCAAGCCATTGCTTTACTTTCACAATATTTTCACCATCAAAAAACAGTTTTTCCTATACGATTAACACGTTTTTATCCATTTTTCAAACAACAACAAATGTAGCGTCACTCAACTCTATTTTCCGAAATTTTGACACGCTTAGTCCCAATAAGAAAAAAATGTGGTTTGGAACTGACATTGCTGTGTTCGCCAAGCCTTGAACTTATTACGTGAAGTGTTACTACATCTCTGCAAAGTTATTGCATCCCTATTTTGAACAATACACTGAGACACTTCGTTATCATTTTGATTTCATGTTCTATAGATATCCAGAAATTAATTAGCTGAAATTTGATTCTCTATTTTGCACTTTCATTAATCAGATTCTACATTTTTCTTTACAGCTGTGAACATGGCAGCTTCAAAGCGTATGTTTTTAAATAGCTTCAAAGCCTACGTTATTAAATTTTGAATTCGTGGAATCGAATAATCAAATCGAAAGAATAAGTATCACCAAAATCTCCAAAACGCGATATAAAAAGCAGATCTTATACCGTATTGAACCGATTCATAGATTGCAAATGCTAAATGACAATGAAACAAGTTCAGGTCTGAAAAATTACACAACTTGAAATTGAATACCTATTATTATATTTGATACACTGTATTCCTGAGTTCAAACTCTGCAGTATAATATTTCCAGATTTATGATATTAAAAAAAGTTATGTCAATGTGTACACATCAATATGTGTACAAAGATGGTCATTTGGCAATAATTATTTGTGCAACCAATTGGGACAACCACTTTTACCCAAATGTTTCCCCACGTGTTTGATATTGTTCTATTTCTTATTTTGAATAGAATGGGTCTATTTGAATGCACTTAAAACTAAAACGTTTCTATAGGAGCGTTCTTCGTAGATTTCTTTTAAATCGTCTAGTTAATTCGAAGATACCTACATAATATTTATTTGTTACTTCGTAACAATGGAAGCAGAATAGTATAGGATCATGTTTCTTGATTCTGATTGTCAAAAGAAGTGGAAAATAATAATCGTTTTTCTTATAGTAAATGATTCACTTAAAGTTTATGGTATGAACACAATGTAAGAAACAGCTAATATCACGAAATATTCAAATTGTGTTATCAATATTTCTAAATAATTTTTTCATTCGCGAGTTAAAATTGAATAACTCTATAAGTCTTCATATTTTATACATCAAATTTAATGACAATAAAGAGGTAGTTCAAATAGTCTTAGTCTTACACTCATTCTGTATTATTCCCAATTAATGGCGAAATATATTTTCAACGACAGTTTCGAAAAATTTTACTTTTCTCAACTAGTTAGTTAAGAAAAGTAAAACGATGAGTTTGAAAAAGACTCATTTTATATGTTTCTATTATGTTTATCACTAATATGCAAAATTTTAGATGAATATAAACCAATTAATTCTATTAATTAATTCTCAATTAATAATAAAATTCATAGTTCACAAACCATTAACAATGGAGTAGGTATCACGAATAATTTTTTCGATAAATTGATTTCAAACTATGAAAATAATCTATCGGGCTATAATTTTACTTTCGATATATCGAACAAATGATTAATGTTAATTATAGAATAAAAATCTTAATTTTCAATTAACAGGTGGAACCAATTAGTTCTTGAGTTTCCTTCTAATCTTTCAAAATGTCGAAATTCAATTAGATTTAAATGATCTGTGTTAAATTTTGGCTTGGTAATGTATATTTTCGTACTGAACTAACATTAAGATAAATCGCAGATTTAGTTCTCAGGAGGAAGCTGCATGCATATAACAAGAAATATAAGCATGTCCAACTGAATCGAAAAAATATATAAGATTAAAATGAAAAATTTTCTATTTTTCTAGAAATGCCATTATTAAATAAAAATCGTTAATAAAAGAAATAAAATATACGACAATCACTTTTAAAACTTACTGTTAATTTTTTTTTACATCAAGTGAAAATAAATTCACCTCGATTCAATTTCAAATTTTAAAATTTTTTTTTTCTATTCAGTACGTGGCAAAAAAAAACAAAAAACAAGCAAAACATGAACTTACCGAAGTTGTGTACGTCGAATAAGAAGGCGTGTAGCGGTACGGCCTTCTGGTCGTGTAAAAATCGGACTCGTAAACCATTGTGACGATTTTTTTTCAAAGGGATCGTTTGAGATTGGACGGTGGCGACTTTGTTCGATCTGGGTTTTGAACTGGACTGGATTTCGGGAGCAATTTCGGAGATTTAAAGCCAGAATCCCGTCTACACAACTGCGCCTCCTCTAAAATCTATTATTGGAACTATGAGGAATCAGTGAATCAATTTTTAATTTTAAATTGTTTCGTTTTGAATGAGGTGAGTTTTGTCATAGGTTATAGGTTTGTTTTGAGGAATAATTGCTCGCTGATGAATTGTTTTATATCTCTATTATCACTCAATTCACTTTTAGTCCTCTCTGCTCCTCTTTAGTTTATCAGCTCGAGTTTTCTACATATAAAGCAGTAGCAGTAAAATTCTCCTGTATTGAATATCATTTCTTTCAATATTTCGTCGATTTTCATACCTGATATTTCTGATTTATCTCAGTTTCCAAGAGTTTTTGAAATCAACGTATTTTGGGTTGCCTATATCTTCGATTCATCTGATTATAGCTCATGGCCGTTAGTTTTTGGAAACAACACTAAGAAATTTGCTTTTTCGTCAAAAACACAAAATTTCTTCTATTAAAAACAAATTCAACATGTATTACAAGTTACAACAGACCCTTATCGTTAGCAAATAAAAAATAATATTTTTCATTCTATGATCGAACCTAACCTAAATAAAATATTATTTTATAATGTTTTGGAATGGCTTTTTAATTTTTTGTAATATTTATCGTTTAAATTACTGCATATTATTTTAAGCAAAATTGTTTCTATTGATTTCCATTAAAGAATCCGAAAATCCAAGCGTTAAGATGTTACAAGTCGTTTTTGTGTTATTCACTGTTTTTACACTAGGAAAATGTGTAAATAATTCTGTCGATTGTACAACCCTCAGGATGGGACAGTTTATGTGCCCTGATCCAAATTATGATTTAATTGATCCCAAAACACAACAAATTCGTGGTTGTCAACCAAATAATAAAGCAAAAGGTACATGCCTCTTTTTGTTTAATTTATTTATCAATCTTTCAATTTTTAGTTCAATGCTTAGCCATTGAGGAAATTACATGTAAAGAAACGAATAAATCCACTTTCTTCAAAGAAATGCCCTGTAAATGGACGTATGTATAGAATATTATTTCATATTACATTAAATTTCAGCGATATTTTTTAGGAATGGTTACTACTTCGATACTGCTCTCCTACTTTCAATATTTTTTGGAATGTTTGGATTAGACAGGTTTTATCTTGGTTATCCTGCTATTGGTTTAGCTAAATTATGTACCCTAGGTTTCATGTTTCTGGGTCAGTTGGTAGATATAATACTAATTTCAACACAAGTAGTTGGACCAGCAGATGGCTCTGCCTACATTACCCCATATTATGGTCCTACTGTTCAAGTTGTGACATTCAGTAACACTACTTTTCGGTTAAAACAAGACGATTGGTGATTTTTGATTGAGAATAATAACAGGAAAATAATTGGATGATGAAACAAAGCATCTTGGTGCAAGCCAGGCTGATGTAGAAATATTCTGAAATTGACTGATTTGATGATTACCTACATTAGGTAATCCTCTAGGAGAAAGAAATGGAGAATTATTGTAGCCTTAAGGCTTAAGTCATTGAGAAAATACATTTACTATATTAGTGAATAATTATAATTATTAATTTATTCAACTTGTATTATATTAGTTTGTATATGCTCATTGTAATTTTAACAAACTTAATTAAATTGAACTAAAGATATAGTTCAATTTAAAAATTATTTTGGTTGATCAAAAATTACATTATCAGGAGCATAATATATTATTTTATAGATATGGACTACAATTGTAAAAAATTCAATTCACAGTAAATTGTATATACACTTACCTTATGGACTTTCAATACATATATTACATCTGTGATATTAGACAATTCGACTCAAGTAATTCTTTTCATCAAATGATTATTAGTAGGAAGTGGGGGATCATTTGAGAAATGTAAGTAATAATATGATTTTCTAGAATTTTTCTGCTTGGATTGAATTTAGTTCCAAAGGAAAAACTTTTCAATAGGAAAGGAATAGAGTAGTATCAGTAACCTATGCTCGATCAGCCACTGCCGGTACATAAAATCAAATAAAGCATAGTCCATTGGACAGTTTACAGTGTTTTGAAGTCATGACCAATCAGAATTTACAGCTGTTCTGTGACGTCAGCTTATACTGCTCAAAATTTCCATTATGTAGGTGAAAAAAATATTATTTATCTTAATTGTATAAAACTAAAGGTTCAAGGAATTCAGATAGGGATGTTTTAACAAAAAAGTCTCAAATGGAATGTTATGATTTCTTTTATTTCTTTCAAAGTATAACATATAAGCATTTAATAATATCTAGGAGAGAATTGTATGAAAAATTTTCAACTGTACATACTCTACAGACGATGGTTTCAAAATATACCCATTTTCTACAATCAATATTCCGAATATATATCATAAGAATAACAAATAAATAAACTCTATAAAACTAAGAAACTATATAAATACAAAAATATAAAATAATTAAATATAATTAATAAAAGCAGTAGAAGTCCCACCATCAAAAAATAAATATGTTTCAAATTGAGTATTTAACCGAATAAATCATTTCTTATTAATTCAATTGATGAATCTCAAGTTAGTTAAAATTCTCCAATAAAATTGAAACGTCATTCATAAAAAGAAATTGTAATACTGTATGATTTCCTGTTCGTAAACAGCAAATTTTAAAATCTGTGAATCCTATTTCTTATTAAAATCAATTTTATGGAAGCACAAAGTTCATATTTTGTTAGAATTTCAGATTGACTTATAACAGAAAATCTGCCGTGCCAATGGTTCAGGATAACATCTTCGAAATCCTGAGTTGAAATATCAAATTGATACAAAAAACGTATTTCAGTAATATCAGAGTTAAACAAAAACTACTTATTTTCACAGCTTCACATTATATAGGGATTACCATTAACGAGTTACACTTGAGGCAACCGTAAACCAGCAATATATATGGAGTTTTTGACCTTGCCTGGACAAATTTTATGAGATTCTGTTACCCTTGTTTGGCTATTCAATTAAAGTTTGCATATCTAATACTAAGAACCAGTTTTTCTGCATTATTATGATTATGAAAAGACTGATAGATAGATGTTTATTTAGATTCAAATAAACATAAACAAGCCACAGAGATAATTGCATATAATAAAAAAAAAGCAGATTATGATTATTCATGAAAATGTGTAGAGAACGGAAAATACCTCGGAATAAAGGGTTTTCAATCAAAAATACAACAATGAACAATATCAAGACCTATACTGGAATATGCCTATCCCATCTCATTTTTGCTGATTGTAGGAAATTAGCTATAAAAATTTAGAAACAACACTAAGAATTATAACTTGAATAAGACATATTAATTCCATTCACCTGCTGTATAACATAGAACGAATTGTAAGAAGACTTCAAAACTTAGATATTAAATTCTAAAATAAACCTCAAGATTTGTCAGATATTCAATGTTTTATATCCCCTCTCTCCTAGAGCTCTGAGAAACTTCTCAGAAGATTTAACCGAACTCAGCCATGAAAGAGAAAGAAATTTCTTATAATTACTCTGTTACAAAATGCAAGAGAAGCATATGGTATAAGTACTTTAATAGTAAATAATTACTTGTTTAGGTTTTATGTTGATTATTTAATTTCATATTTTGTATATTTTCATTTTGCTGAAGAAGCAAAGGTCAATCTAAAAAAGCAACTGTGTAGCAAAACAATTGTTATTTATATAATTAAAAAGTGGAAATAGAGTAACTTTCTTTCATTTTCAATCCAAAAGCCTTTTATTTCATAACTCCACCGATTTGCTTGAAAGAAACACCCGTGGTGTTTCTTAACAACATACGGTTTTCTTATGAAATAAATCGACAGACTTATAGCGAAAATTCAACAGCATGTCATATTACTACCGGAACTGGTTTTAGATTCTTCCCATCACTACCTTTTACAATACTGTGTGAACTTGAAATATTACTTATTTGCCTTAATCTCAAGTGTTGGTTTTTGGTATTCCCTATATAATAAAATTCATTAAGAGAATGTTCAAATTAGACTGCCTCAACCCGCCTATTTATAAAGACCCTATTTATTGGCTACCAAATCAGAGGCAAGACAAGAAAGTTCATTCACCGTTAAAGTGAATGTAGTGCTAGATAGATTAATACTTTATTCAGATCTTTCTCTCTCTACTTTCTACCACTACTGCTACTCAAGGCCACAATTTGCACCTTCCTTGTGATAATTTGCAATATGCTTCGAAAATATTTTCTGGCTTTTTCATCTTGCATTGCCTCAAATAAATGCCAGTCCTATTTTAAATATAACTATAAGTATGTCGGCAAAACTTGCTGTTTTAAATTACAGAAACCTTTAAGCTAACTTCATCAAAACTAAGCAATTAAGTAGCCACCTTCCAAAAAAATTCATTACGAGTATTCACAATTGGCACTTTCCTAAGATACAACTAAATATGTAATTAGGCCAATAGGATTTTTACTGAAAACAGAAATGCCATAAAAACTGAGCTTTTGCTGTTATTAGTTAAAAACCAGAGTTAGTACGATGGATTTCAAATTCACTTTTAATAATAACACACTACACTCCCAAAAACTATGTTATGTTAATCCACTCAAATCATAAATGAAAAATATCAACGTAAATGTTGCATGATGGTGCATTTTGCATATGCAGCAAATATTCAAGTTTTATGGCATAACCTATTACAAACCCACAAAGTTCAAACTTCGAAACGTTACACTTACTTTATACACATTGAACGGCAATAATGGTAAACTCTTAGATACACAACTGTTTAGCCAATTCCTCTCAAGTCTTCAAACCTTTGAGGCACTTTTTCATGTTGTATAACCATCCTTTTTCTGGTCAAAGAAGATCTGACCTGTATCTTTCCCATCTCGCATCATCCGATTCATGTGTGATATAGCGGACACCAATTTGGTTTTCCAAGGCTCTCAAATCGCACCAAGTTTGATAGTCCTAAATAATTAATATCAAATAAATATTAAAGAAAAATTCGTTATTCCAGAACTTACTTGCAGCCAAATATGTTGTAAAGATTTGTCAACTGTGTATCTTTTTCGTTGTTTCACTTGTAGTAAGTTATTTATCAGATCAATTGCTGGAAAATATCGAAACGTCAACAGAAGAACATTACATTATATAGTTGTGTAAGTTTTTGCTATTTAGGAAAAATCACTCAGAGGAATAGAGGACTATTTTTTTGCGAAATGTCTGCAATTTTCGAATTTTGAGCCGAATGATTTGACACACTAATGAAGAATTTATTTTATACGCTTACCATCTGAAGATATTTCTTTCCAAGGAGTTGGTGGATACATGAAAGCCGCATTTTGGATCTGTTCATTAATATCTTCGTCTTCATTGAATGGAAAGGTTCCGCTCAAACTTACATAGACAATAACACCTACACTCCACATATCTAAAGATCTATTATAACCCTTATTTCTAAGAACTTCAGGAGCTGAAAAATTAACACAATGAGCGGAAGATTCGATTTATGAGAAGATGGTATTACCGAGATAAGCTGGAGTTCCTACAACAGATCTACGAAATGATTTTTCACCTATGATTCTAGCAAATCCAAAATCGCACAACTTCACTTGTGGAAACTCGGCATTAGAGCTAAGAAGCACATTTTCTGGTTTCAAATCGCAATGCACTATATTTTTACTATGTAAATGCTTTAGAGCTATGAGAATCTGGAAAATTTTCGACATTTAAGGCAGGTTGTACAAACTAAACTAGCTTCAGATTAACTAAGTTCACTTGAAGTTTTTAAGCATGCGTTTTAATCTAGTTTATACAACCGTCCCGGACCAATGTATTAGCTTACAGTAAAAACATTTTACCTGTGTAATCAAAAATTTCGTAACTCTTTCAGTTAACCTTCCATTTTCATGTGATAGAATCATTTCTAACATATCACCTTTTAATTTCTCCATTACCACAAATATTCTTTCCGGAGTCTCAAACATCCTTTCTAAATTCACAACTCCTGGATGTGATAAGTTTTGTAAGATCGATACTTCATTTTTCAATTGAGCCTCTTGCTTGGTAGGAAACCTCAATTTGTCTATTACCTGTAATACATAATAACTAGATGGTTATAATGGAAAAAAATCACCTTTTAGTTCTGTTAATGCCATTTTTGTTTGATTCAATAACTTGGAACCTTATAATCAATAAATTAGAATCTTTAAATATAAAACAGTCATTTAAAACTAAGAGCAGCTGAATCAACATTTATAATATTTGATTTGTTGCATCTGTGGTATACCGCATCTGTCTCTGTCCATTTCAAAATATCGCAAAAATTCACGAAAAAAATTCTGAAACTGAAAAGATTCGAAGAGTATAACAGAGGAATGACATTTTCTGACAGTTCTAGAAACCAGATAATTCACAACATGGCCAACTCGATTGGTGTAATATTCTTGACAGTAGACGTCAGAAAAGATCATTTTTTTAAGGTTATGGTACTTTGACAGTCAATGTCAAGTTGCAGAATTCTGAAACAAAGGCTGGACGTCCTGTATTTCATTGAAATTTAAAATTGTCAAAAATTACTACTATACTGAAGCTTACCTTAATAGCTACAGATCTAGTTGTTTTTCTATGAACTCCTCCATATACTACACCAAACTGCCCAGATCCTAGTACTTCATCCGGATATATCTGATAGATTTGATTCATATCAGTGATCTGTTTCTCATCTTCGACACTTCTCTCAGATTCTGAAAGAATAAATAAATATGATTTTTCTGGATAACACCTCCAAAAATTTTAGCAACCACCATATCCTCCTGATATGATTGGCAATTTTATAATAATAATAATAATAAGAGAGTTTCTTCAAGAAAGATATTACATTGAACAAACTCTAATATATCCAAAACTCAAGTTACAATTTCAAGACAAATGATTTTAGTCAATAGAAGACAGAATATAATTTATGAAAAGAGCCAAAATTGATTTTACTAGGTGTTCACCGCCAATAATTTAATAAAAACTCGCATATCATCTTCAGGAATATTTTTGAATATAATTCATACTCACTAGCATTTGAAGTAACAGGTAATAAGGCTTGTCGAATTGTGGTTTCCCAACTCTTGGCTAAATATGCCCCAATTCCACTATCCGAAGGAGGTAGATTAATTTTATTCACATCGGGTATCTCATAAAGAGGATCTTGACCAACAAAATAATCGATATTTGCGGTCCTTATTTCAAAGCAGTGCATGACCTCTGAAATATGTATTTTATTCAAGCAACATCATTTTTCAATGCAAGATCTCATACCTCCATTTTTTATTCTTGCTGTTTCTATAGCTAAAATGTCGCCGAGAAGTATTTCTTTGTAGTATTTACCTCCTTGTTCAGATTGAAATAACACTATTGACTTGGTGTCTAACCTCCAAAAATGTCTTCTAACCTGAAAATGAGTTTATTCAAATGAGAAAAATACTTTGGAACCTGATTATACTGCAATACAAAAAGTACTAGGTAATAAATTTAGTAGTATTATATGCAGTAAGAATAATTTCTTCTACTTGATTTTTTATTAATTTGCTGAAAATTTCATAAATAATTATTTGAAGAAAATAAATTAATAATGAATAACTAAAAGAATAAAAAAATAGAAGTTTGCTGTGATACTTCTTAGTTCAAGCAGTTCATGGGTTAACTATGCAACGGTAAAATTTCAAATACTAGTGGACCCAGCAAACATTGTTCAGTCAGATAATTGACTTTCGTTTCGGTGTCACAATTGATTTCAAAAATATGAAGAGCATTTTATAATTATATTGCTTTCCCAAACAAATATTTTAATGATGGTTATTTTCTATTAATATCTGAAACTTATTAGGTTTTTTTTTGCATGCTAGAATTTCTTGTGGAAATTATAATTTTCAAGTTCATTCGAATACAGAACAATCCAATTGTAAATTGTAATCCTCTCCTAATATAATATGATCCGCAGCAAATATAATGTCTGTCAAACTGACATTAACCTATATTCAGGAACTAGACATCGAATGTCAAAATCCCATAACCTTAAAAAATTACTTATCCTGACGTCTACATGCCATGTTGGTAATAATTTCTCTGGTTTCTATAGTTGTAAGAATTTCTATAAATCGTCATACCTCCCCTATAGTTTTTTTTTATGGATTTTTTTGATTTTTTGATAGTTAATCTAATCGAGGATGGAAACACTCTAGTTAGAAACGGTGTTACTAACCCGACATTATTTTAAAAAGAGTTTTTCTATAGGAATGATACAATTTGAAATGGTTATCATGGCAACACTGTCTATATTTTGACATTTCTTTTGCCACTCATGTTCAGAGGTTATGCCATTTAATTATGGAAACATACACAATGAAATTATTAAATTGTTTTATTAAAATGTGAGCTCAATGTCGTCCATGAATTCTTCTCAGTATTTACAAATGAGTACTGATTTTAATGAAACAATTTCTAAACATTGGAGAAAAGTGCATCTTTCCATGATTAAATGGCATAACCTATTAAACATAAATGACATAAGAAATGTCAAAAAATAATACAGTGTTGCCATTCAAATTGTATCATTCCTAGAGGAAAACCATACATACATATATAGATAAAAGTTGACATAATATTCCTGATTTTAAATCAAGTTGAAAAAGTTATTCCTCTCATTTCTAATGTCACTGAATTTCATTATATGCTATTAAGAAAATTGATTTCTAACCATTCTGTCTTTGTTGGTGAAATGGACCAGCCATCCCTCTTTTATCACTTTGGACCCTCTTCTTTTGGTATGTTTGACAGACTGTACAATTCGTTGTAATGGAATATTGGCACTGGGTGAGGAAGAAGTTGTACTTCTAAACAGAAAAAATGAACAAATCGATATGGAAGTGCTCATAAGATAAACTGACTTACAGTGTGGGAGTATCTGAATCACTGTCCCTAACAGGAATTGTATCTACACTGCTGGCCCCATTTTCTCTATTATAACTGGTAATAACCGAGTCAAATTCATCTTCAGTAATCGTAGAGTTACAATGACTTTCATTACTGGCAGAACTTTCTGCATAATCGAAATTACCTAAGAATTGAATTAGTTTGCTGTTATTGAAAAATGGTTTGTTCAGTTCATGATAACATGAAAAATTTTAACCTAATGAAGACGGTTATTATTATTACATACCTGTATTCTCTCTCGACAATTCTCCTATACAATCTTTGGGTACTTTATCTAAACATTTCTTATGAGCATTATAGTTACAGTCTTTACATTGTAATCCCTGTTTAAACAGACCTTTCAATAGCTTTTTACAGTACTGACACACTGTAGGTCTCGTATACGTATGTAGTACAAAAGTATGAGGAATTTTAACTTGATGTTGAACATCTCGTTCAAGCCATACTGTACCACTTCCAACAGAAGGAGATCTACTATGATGTATCTGTAGAAAATAATGAAATTGATACCACATAACATATCTATCACATCACAGATCAATAAGTTGATCTCATAAAAAACCTGATAGATTTTCAGAGCCAATGAATAAAATAACATGTATAAGGTTCAATTTTTGTTAGAGGATTTCGAATAAAACAAAAGAAAAAAAATTACAATAATTTATTAAGATAAACAAAAAATATTTGAGAATAAAATAGATCTGAACCACAAAAATTGCACAAAAATTATAAAAAATACAATACTACTTCCTTTTGTGAAATATTCGAAAACCTCCACCATATATTAAACTTAAGTAAAAAATGTACCTAAAACAGTATGGGTAAAATAATTAAGGCTGTTAATTTATAGTTGGACGTTCATTTTCATTCCAAAATTATGAAAACATAAGAAAAAAAACTGGTTAATGAAATTAATTCTAATAATTGTTAAAGTATTGAGTCTTATTAAAAAATTCATAATACTGAAGCATTACAAAAACTTATTATATATATTTGACACATAAATATGATTTTTTGTTCAAGTAAAAATACTTATATATCTAAATAAATGGAATATTTTTTTATTTCACATTGTGAGGACGGATTTGTTAATTAATACTTTTGTTAAATTAATGTCTTTAAGAAATTTCATTTGGCTTTGTTTTCTTTCAAGTTTGTCACACTACTGAAAAAGTTTGACAACCTTACCAAACTACTTTCTTCATTCTGAGTGGAATTTGCAGATGCTAGAGATGAATTTGAACCTCCTGAAGAAGCTAATGGAACCTGCAGAGTAGTGGACCTCTTTCTTTTGTCATCAAATAAAACATATGAGCAATTGTTTGGTACTTTGACTACACATCTTTTGTGATAATTTTGACCACAACCTGAAACGAATTATTTTGAATATGGTTATCTAAAAATCTTCCAGAAAAGATTAAACCATATAGCTTTTTTGTATCATATATAAAAATTAACTGTAGTTCATGATAATAATTATACTTTTCATACTAGTACACTATAGCCGACATCAAATACGTAGAAAAGGTACATGATAATTTATACAAACAAGGATAAAAATAGGAAAACTACAGGCAACATACATCGCAAAATTTCAAACAATATTTGGGGACAGAGAAGATTCATTAAAAGTAAAAGCAAATTTAGCAATATTTTGACTACTTACCATCACATTTCAAACCTTGACGTACTAGACCAAACAACATTTCGCCACAGAAATCACAAAATGTCGGAGTTTTATATGAATGTACAGAGAGTGCATGTGGTCTTACTTTCACAGAATCAGAGTTAGAATTCAATATTGGTACTGAAAAAATTAAAAAACAAATAAGAATAATTAGCAAAACTTTCATAGTTTAAATTTTCAATTGTTACTGACTAGCAAAAAGAAGTTTTCTTAGTTTCACTATATTCTCAAAAATATCATACCTTTTCCTGTTAGAACAATCTCAATGAGACTCTCATCTACAACATCTGAGGCAGAATTAACAAATTGAAGAATATTATTTGTGTTATATTCATGCCTAAAAAGTAAAATTCTATCCTCTATTCTGTTAATGCCATGATCTGGTACCTAAAATAATGATTTTATAATGTTAGTGCTATTCAAACAAATTTTAAAATGAATTCAAATTTTCATCTGTATTAATTCATCATATTATGCACGTACCTTAGAGTTGACGAAATCGCATGCTAGATCTTTAAGAGTTTTCAAATTCAAGGAAGATTGTGGAGCGATTACAGCATCTCTAATTAAACCAAATTGAAACAAAAATGTTACTTCTGGATCATGGTCCATTTTCAGGAATGTTTTTTTTCTCTAAAATGAAAAAAAATTGGAAACAAATTTATATGTGTATATCAGAAAATTATTCTTCCGAAAATTATTTATTATAATATGCAATTTTGGGCCACGAAATGAACATCATAATTTATTTCAATAATTGTTGTTTCTTGGGTTCCTTGAAGTGGCAGGCATACGAAGATTTTATTTTGTTAAGCGTGAAAGTATAAATTTATTACAAAACCAACAAAATCAAGTAAACATTTTTGATCTCTATAAGAAATGAATAGTAGGTACCGTTAGAAAATCTAATCGAAAACGTCATGAAACTTACAATTCTTGTAAACTCAATATATAAAACGGTTTATCATTGAAAATTTCAATGAATACTAATAAATTTCAAAAATTTTACACCAAGAATAAAAAACAATTCCGCAATAACAGAAAAATTTTATATCAACATATTGGATTTCCGTATTTTTCATAGAAAATCACACATCTCGATTAATCATTAATGCTACCACAGAGTTTCTGAACATCGTACATATCTTAATTTTTTGTGATAAAAAGTTGCCAAAGAAGAAAGTTGTAAATTGTAACTTCCAAAACTATGTCATAAAAATGAGAGAAAGATCCTTCAATGAATTGAATTAATCAAAATATAAAAGTGTATTCCTTTCAGTTTTCTTGCATGACTGAACTGGTTTTTTCATTCATAAAAAATCTATAGAATCACAGATGAAATCTTTTTTCTTCTGTGATCAAAATATGGTTTTCTGTGATTAAAACTTTCAACATTCTTAATTTCATTATCAAATGGATCAAATGTAGAAGTTTAGCAAATTGAATGTTTATTATTTTTGCTTCATAGTGCCCATCAGTCAGAACCTGTGAAATCAAGAGTATTATGCTCTTCAAATGGATTTTGCCAAATTCAAGATAATCACAATTAAAACAAGATGACTACTCAAGCAATTGGAATACTTTCACTTGAGTTAAGGGATGATCTACCTCTAAATGAATACCACTGCAGGAAAGATGCACTTACTGACTTTTTTGGTTGGATGTTGCAAGTACTTTTGGCATGTTTAGCATTTACTTGTTTAGTCGGTAAGTTTGGTTGAAGTTGAATGTTTTTCAATCTTTACTAATAATTTTTGTAATATTTCAGCAAAAAGATTTTGTGAACCTCCTCACAGAAGGAGATCATGGTTAATATGGTTTTATGATACTTCTAAACAAGGCATGGGTGCAATGGCTATTCATTTGAGTAATGTCTGGTTAGCTGGTCAATATCAAGGCGATCCCTGTACCTGGTAATTATTTTATTATTATTATTAATTCACCTAACAAATTATACTATATTGAATGATAATTTTTTATAGGTATTTCATTAATTTTCTCCTAGATTCTTCTTTAGGATTGTTGATCATTTTTATTGGTATACGAACTGCACAGATTCTATCTAGGAAAAAAGGTTGGGAGTCCATTAATTTTGGTGAATATGGTAAGTTCATTTTCATTTTATTTTGCACAATTATAATGGTAATAAGGCCCAATTTCTAAAGTTTTTGATTTTAGGTAAGCCTCCATCTACTTATTACTGGTTTGTGCAATGTTGTTTATATGTTGGACTGATGATGGTAGTAAAAGTCTTGATAACTCTCTTTATGCAATTGGATTTTTGGGAAAACGTCAAGGACTTTATGTTATATCCAATAAATAATCAGAACTTGGAAGTGACCCTGGTTATGCTTGTTATTCCATTTTTTGTGAACGTAAGTAAAAAATAGTTTACTGCAATTCAGTTTATTAATGAAAACTTTTATATCATATTTTAAGACTTGACTTTTATGAATTGAAATTACGTTTCATTTTAGATTTTGATGTTCTGGGTAACTGATAATTTCCTAATGTACAAAGATCATAAATTATCCAGGAGGACAAGTTTAGAAAGCTTTCTACAACGAAGCAGATTGAAATATCGATCTATGAAAAATAAATTCAGAAGAAATTCTGAAAGTGATATATTATTATCTGGCGACGATGAACTTTTAAGCAATGAACTCAATCATAATATGAAAATTGTTATAGCATAGTTATATTTCATAATGCCATATTCTATTCATTTTATTTGGTATATCTGTTCCTATGAAGTTTTTTCATATATTTTGGAAATTTATTATAGCGAATGAGTGGAGTTATGGCAATGTGTACCTAAATATTATTTATATTTATTTATATACATTAGTGAAAAAGTTTAGAAAGAATTGAAAATGATATTTAATAAGACGATAATGTCTTATCTTGCATAAAATTTCAGGATACTTCTCTAGTATTTTGTTTACGAAGTATTTCATATATTTGACATGGGACAATATCAAAGAGTTTAAGAAAAAAATCTAAAAAGACCTAAAATGTTTCCTGAAGAAATAATAATATATAGCTTAATTTCTCTCCAATGATTTTTTGGGGTTTTTCCATTTAAAGTTAGAATATATTTAAAATATACAGGGTGAGTCATATATTTTAATAGTGGATTCTCGAAGTTGTTTTTTGCTGGTTACTGTAATTTTATATGAACTTACTAAATTTGTCATGCCTGGTATGATAAATTATTGTATACATGCAATAATTATTTTTAAAGAAAAGTTCTTTGTTTGGTGGCTGAAAATTATGTGAAGGAAAGATTCACTCTGTGTAGATTGCGTAATTTTTCGGAAACTATTGAATACTTTGATGTTAAATTCGGATATATTTAAATTTTTCCTATTTTATTACAACTTCAGTTCAAAAATGTACAAAACTGGATTATGGCCAAATCATTTTATTTTACATGGGGCCAAATATTGAAAGCTAGTGCAAAGATTAGTTATAGTGTTCTAGTCAATAATCTGTTATTTACCTACTGCGTAACCAATATTGGATAAACCAATTTCAATTCATACGGTTATTGAGAATAGCGTTCTTCATTATAGAAATAAAATGAATGAATTATTAGATCACATTGAACAGAATTTGTTTGATTGAAGAAAATATGAAATTGTTAATAACAATTAGTCTGAGGATGAATCCAGTCTATATTTGTTATAATCTTGGTTTTGTTTAGAGTGGGTACGTCAGAATCAACGAACCGGAATAATGAAATTATATTATAGTTGCAATTGAAATAAAACTAATTTTTATATTTAAAGGTTTATATTCAACGAAAAATAATTCCAGACATTTTCTGAAAGTGATATTTGATTATATACATATTCTGTGATTGTTTTTGTCCTGTTCGACAAAACATTGTGTTATATTTTAATTGCATTTTGAATTCTAAGAATAATAAACTTTATTTTCTGTAAATATTATTTTATTTATTAATAATTACGTTTTTCCTCTGAAGAAATCGATATTTCAAATGTTATACAAAGAGTATTAAATTCCTCTTTATTGCTACGGTTTTGAAATTATTCACTATAAAAAGCAATGTAAAATTTGCCCTTTATTAAATAGTTACGGTTTGTAACATCAAATCTGATGAAAATCACTATTTTCTATTAGTGCCACTGACTATTTGAAAATATACTAAAAATGTTTAGCCCGTTGTACTTAACAAACAACAAATTGTTGCTCTCCTTAAAATACAAAAATAGACTATAAAGTATAATTACTTGTGTTAGAAAAAAAGTTCAATGTCTGATATCCCTAAAACATTAGGTTGGTTCTTTGACTGGAATTGAATTCAACAATAATACTAGCTGTAGAATCAATATCGATACCTTTCCTAATTTAATTATAATTTTTTACCTACAAAACTTGTATGGTAAATACTTCATTGTCATCATAGACTATTTTATCTTGATTTCAAATTGCGTAGGTGAAAATTTAAAAAAGGTAAATAATATAATTTTGTAACTGTTATCAAGTTAGGAAAGCTAAATTGCATTTTGCAATATCTCATGACTGCTAATGCATTTTACCGTTGTACACAAATATTATTTTCTAACATGATTCATTAGGAAAAGTGTTTTAATAATAAATGGGTTTAGGTAAAGTGAAACTAAATATTTTATCATTGTCTCCTTCTAATTTTTGGTGATCTAAAAGGTTATCATCGTCACAATGGCTAAGCCATTTCTCTCTAGCCGATTTACTCAACTGATCACTCCATGCCTAAAATAACTTTTTTTAATAACCGAAATTGTTCAAAACAATAAATTTACCAATTTGGAATGGTTGATGTGAACCAACTCTAATGCATTCTCATATCTTGCTGCATATATCAGAGATTTATCCAACATTTTCTGTGCTTTCTCTTCCCTGCCTTTAATGTACTCATAATAGGCTTGGAAATGTTTCAGCCTAAAAAAAATCACTATGAAAAAGCATCAGCATTATGAAATTCAGTACCTTGGGACAATAACTCTCGAAAACTTGGATGAATGCTCTAGAAATTTGAATAATTTGCAAATCATTTTATCGAGTGACTTGTGTGCTGTCATATTTTGATTATTCTTGGATTGAACTAGGCTCAAGAGGTAGCCCTCTAAAATATACATAACAGAATACGGTGCACCATAATTCGTTTTGAATAGTATATCCACATATCCTTCTATATGATCCTTCCACTTTGATGTATACTCCCAGCGTTGGTTTCTGCAATTCCTAAAAAAAGTCAAATTACAAATTAATTTCGGTTACACGATCAACATGAAATTTTGCACAAGCTTTGAAATCGTCATTCTACATCTAAAGGCAAATTTTTTCTACATCGAATCAGTAATTCTGAAATAAACAGGAAAACAATACTTCCAATTTTGCCCATTTTCAAACTCAACCTGGGCATTGGAAATCCGAACCTACCTTGAAAATTTCAAGTTTTTAGCTATTTTTGTTTGGGAGTTATCGTGTTCACAGACAGAAGGACTGAACCTATCCTTCCCTTAGCATGGTCGGCAAAAACTGAATAGGTCACAACACGCAATCTGTTGCAGAAATTGCAAAGCCTGATTTCAGCAGATCTTCCAACAAACTCCTCCTACTGCGATTATGTGCTCACTCCTATGTCTTCGGATGCATAAATAAGCAAAATTGCTTCCACTGGCCAATTGACAACTCTCTAGAGCTTCACCAAAGACCACAACCCAAAAGTAACAGTTTGGTGTGCTGTCTGATCTATTGACTCTGTTGATGGTATTGGGTTAGTGCGAGGGCTATATGAGTCTGGGTGTAAGCTTGAATGTGGCTTAGGATATTTTGATCCCAAACATTCCATTTATTAATAATTAAAATATATGATTTTTGCTTACCACAACCACATTAAACTGACGAATTCGATTCTTGCAATGGGATCCCTTAAGGATGCAAGTTGCAAATTGACGGCATAGCAGAACTTCTCACTATCCTTATACGGTATAAAAGTATAGCCTGTCTCCATTTGAAATCTCAAACAAACCACATGAAATGATAACCTACCTAACAATTGAATGTTTTTCATTGAAGTGCTAACTTAGAAAAATGGAACTTTTCTCACCAGACTGGATGCTATTGCAATCTGATTCGCTTGAATAAAAGTCTAGTTCGGTGAGCAATGCACATGCTTCTTGTAGATACGATTTCAACATCAACGACAATACTAGACGAGGAATCACCTTCAGAATCAATTTCGAATGATTCACAGATATCGCAAGTCTCAGAGCTATGTAACCAATGTAGATGGCTTTCTCCAGCTCAGAACGAGAACATCTGAAATGGCAAATCTTAGTAGTTCGAAAAAACAGGAATTAATAAAAATTTGGTGAACGATTTCTGGGATATTGAACAACTTTACCAAGAATAGGATTGAAATTTATCAAATTTTTCGTGATCACCTATGACGAAAGGACTTAATTCTTCTGTGGGGAATAATAAAGATACAATACAACTAACTTTCTCCTAATTCAAGAACGTTTTGAAAAGATAAAGTATTAGGTGATCTAAATAACTTGCAATTGGATGACTTAAAGAGAAACAATGGTGGTACTAACGCAGCGTTACGTTTTCTGTCTCCCAATAGTACTCTTAGCAATCTCATTGTAATTCTACGAGCACCTTGTAGAAAAAATAAAGTAAATAACATCTAAATACCTTAAACTTCTGATAGCTTGGTACAATTCAGCCACATATTTCAAATCGTCGGCTTCAATGTCAGAAACTTTCTTGTGGCAATAACGCAAAGAATGAATTTCTAGCGCTAGACAGTAGAAAGAATTACAATTTCTCTGTGCCACCGTTACCATATCGGTGAAGCTCTGGCAAATCATTGCAAATTCGTAATTGGCTTTGAGCGCACAATGAAGACCCCAAACAGCGGAAAGTTCAACTTTTTTCGTTTCTTCCTGCTCCTAAAATCAGTAAACATTTTTAAATGTTTTAAAATTGCATGCATCGTAAGTATTCACCAAGAACAATTGTGTCATCCAATGCAGACATTCAGCCACATCGTTGAAATATTCTGATTCATAAAGTTTCATTTGTTGTTGCAAAGTATCTGGCCATATGTACAACGAAAACTTCTGTTTCAGTTTCATAGTATAAGTTTTTATGTACCTTGCTAGATTTGACTTAGGAAACGGAGCACCTAGGTCAAAGACAATTAATAGCTTAGAAGATATGTAATCGATGTTGAGAAATTCAATTGATATTGTTAAATTTGAAATATATCACATTTATCAGTTTAAACACTCGTATAAATCATGTGAACAACGTTTTAATAGACGCACATATATGCATCTTTATTATACAGGGTGGCCATTTGAAAACGAAACAGACGAGATTACAGACGAAATAAAGTTTTTCGATAGAAATGCTCGGACAGGTCGATTTCTGTTTCGAGGGGGACAACTTAAGATGTAGGTTACGGACGCATAGCGCTTCAACCCTTGCTGCTACAACCCCCACCCCCAATTTTTGAATAGGGAAGATGGGGTGAGTGATACCTCAATTTAAAGGTATTTTTATACTGATTTCAGCACAGTAATTGTTTTTTCATTTTATGCATTAGTTCTCGAAATATTCATGCGTTAGTTAGTTAGGAAGGAAGCCACAGTCATGGTTGTTTTGAAGCTCAAAATGTCGAACACTACAAGTGCCATGAAAACACCACTTCATTTTCAAATACTTAGTTAAGAATATTTCGAGAACTAATGCATAAAATGAAAAAAAAATTACTGTGCTGAAATCAGTATAAAAATACCTTCCAAATGAGGTATCACTCACCCCATCTTCCCTATTCAAAATTTGGGGGTGAGGGTTGTAGTAGCAAGGGTTGAAGCGCTATGCGTCCGTAACCTACATCTTAAGTTGTCCCCCTCGAAACAAAAATCGACCTGTCCGAGCATTTCTATCGAAAAACTTTATTTCGTCTGTAATCTCGTCTGTTTCGTTTTCAAATGGCCACCCTGTATAGTTAAAGAAGAAAGGTGAGGAGCATGGATGAGAGAATACAAGAAGTTAGAATTTCACCAACGACAAAATAGTAATAATTAGTTCAATATGAAGAGCCATGTTGTGACTCCGGTCAGTTGATACCAACAACATGCATCTCACTCACATCTTGCAGTTACAGTCAATTTCTGTCTCTTTCCTATGCACTATCTACATATTATAAGGAGCGGTTGGTGGAGCACTGGACTAGTTATTCGGAGGTTGCGAGTTCGAGTCCCGCTCGGGGAGGTACTTTTCCGGAATTGAAAAATTGTTTGCATGCCAAAATCTTTTTCCTTGTTTTCGTATCTACATATTATTAGATCACTGTATAAAGTGGATAAAAACTAAAGAAGTACCAACACACAGTAGATAGAATGGTTTGTGAAGAGTTGAAAACTCTTCTTCCCGTACATGTTAGGAAATACAGTATGCTTGGTGCAATTAAAATTTCTCCATGTTGGTTGCGTGACTCTTTGGCGAGTAGATATTACGCCACAAGCTGTGCAATACTCGGGATAACGGCACCGCAAATTTTGGCATTTATCGGTAGAGGTACCACACTGCACTTTGGAAACGTGGAGGTGCATAAAACAGGGACCACTGAAAGGCCTTACTGATGATTCTCGCAGTAGCTCTAGGATAAAAACACCGCATTCCCAAAATAAGGATAATGAACAAGCAGATGAACTTGCAAAAATGACAATACAAGGTCCAGCAGTAATATCAGGTGAAAAAATTCTACATACCGTATTTCGCTAATGCTTTCAAAAAATATTGTTCTGCCGCTTCAATTTGACTAGTTTGATGTAGGGCCTTCCCACGTAACGCGAAAACTTTTCCCTCCAACAAACGTAGCTTCCAAGGGGGTTCATCATCACCAATACCTCGAGTCTATAAGTTGTTGAAGAGACAAGTACTGAGAGTATTCAAGATTCTACAAAACATACGTACTCTAAGATGTTCTTCGGCTATATTCAATACATTAAAGACCTCAGGGGTGTTCTCCAGGTTCAAGCAACTTTTTGAATAGGCAAATAATGCTTTCACCATTTGATCGTACTGCCCTGAAACATTATTTGGTTTTCTAGGATTATATATCGTTGGTGATGAATTTTATACATTGTCGCGCCTTTCAGAGCTTTGGGATGCGGAAAAAGAATGTACACAGTAACAAGAACACCCTTCAAATTGTCGGTACTTTGAAAGTTGAAGTTTCATTTCAGTTGGCAAAAACGTGTCGAGAAAATTATTTAGGTAGATTTATTACCTGCAAATCTATAATGTTTTGAAACTTCACCATACATGAAATTCAATATTAGTTTACACTGACAGCTGGAAAAGTCATACATTGAAAAAGTTCTAGTAAGTGAGGCTTGTTCCTTCATCTCATATAGACGTTTAGGGTTAATAATGCCCAAGGCAGAGATATCTGTAAAAGAATTGTTTTATTCTTAATGATTAGATTTGTTTTTGTCTCTGCCATCAGATCCTTGTCAGCAACTTAAATATACATACATTCGTTAGTAGAACTGATTTCAGACAATACTTCGGATAACTGTGCATGTGATCCTATGTCAGAATGATAAGAGTATGATGAATTGTGATCATCTTCAAAGGATGACTTCGACATAGATGATTTTCTGGATTTTCTAAATCTCAATGCCTGAAAATCAAATACTGATTTCAACTCAACTGCCTTGTCAATGAATAATTTGTTTATGTACTCAGTTGAGAAGTGAAAAATTCATTACTTTTTCAATTTTTCCAGTAAATTGCTCGAAGAAACCATTACCGCATGATCTGCACTTTCTTGTATTCTTCTCCAAATATCTCGCTGCTCTCAGGTGAAATTCATTTTTTTGTACTTCAGGCAATAAATTGTATGTAGCTTCGAGGAAATTGTTCGATATGAAATGCAAATAACCACAAGAGGCATATTTGGGCAAATCAATACAGCAGTCTGTAAGTATAGGTATAGGTATTTTTTAAAAATGTGAATGTGTCAACTTGAAGTTAAAAGCAGATATATCATCTGTACTATATGTCTGAGAATATAGCACACCAAACCTGGGATATCCAATCCTTGACAGTAGCATTCAACTCTATTTTCATACTCTATTTGTTCTCTAGATCTTATAAGCATATTGTCACCCGCTTCTGTGAAATCCCCCCTAGAGCATGCAAAAATCCTGTGTTCGAATAGTCTTTGTACAGCTATCAAAGATAATTAATTTGTTACGAGGCAAATAATTGAAAATTTACGGATACCTTCAGCTTTTCCTCTCTTGCTAAATGAGGGTCCAACCACATATTCTAACATAGTGCGAGGAAATTGCCAACCGAGTACAGATCCACACTTAACCACAAGTTGTTCAGAGTATAATAGAGAATCGAATGTTTTGATAACGTACACCTCTTCAGTCTGTTCTTGGTGTTTGTCAAAATTTAGAAAACCTTGAGTTGTAATACACGCCTTCACTTCCTGGTGGCAATCGAACAGTTTCTTAATTTCCTCTCTTATTCTGATGTCAGTAAACTCGTCCTAGAAAAGATTAAAAGAAATAACAGTAGCCAATAAGATTTCTTACAGTATTGAACAATATTTGTAATATAATGCAATTCAATTTATTTCCTTCAAAATAGAGTATAGATTAACCAAAATCTATACATATTGCAGCTAGAATGAGTTTCGATCACATTAGCCTAGGCATGATTGCTCATCTGCCATTGCCCAATCAGAGAAATTTTAAGTTGAATGTACAGGGTGGGCAAATAAGCGAGGTAAGCGGCTATATCTCAGGATCCACTCATCGTAGAGACTTGCGGTAAAAATTCTTACCACTAAAGTGTACAAGAAAACGCACTGGAAATTGTTTTGAAGTTCATACCTCTACCGCTAGGGGGCTTAATAGCTATCGTCGAGTAGAAAAAAGAAATTCACTCGAAAATGTTTCATATAAAGTTGAAGAAAAAATATCATCACTGTAATCCTTGGAAAATTCTCTATCTTTTTGAATTGTCACTTTCTATTTTACGACATCAAATAAGGGTAGGGGAAAGGGAGGAATCTTACTGATTGAAATGCCTGTTACTTCAGTTTGCCTCAAAATTTTTGAGCAAATTAGATCTCGTCTGAGAGATAATATCTTGTTGATTGAGGATATCAACAAGATATTATCTCTTATTTGCCCACCCTGTACATTTATTTGAAATTTCAAGTGAAAAAAACAAAAAAATTTCAACAAATTAAGATTAAAATTGGGATTTCAGTTGATTGGCTAGATCTATTGTTCTAATAACCCAGTCCCCAGGAGATCGTTTATCATGTAGACGAACCGAAAACATTTTTAAAAGCCATCTGCTGACAGGACCCTAAATCCCCTAAGTTTTGTCTTGTTATATAAGAAAATAATGATTATTTTTGTGATAATACAATGCAATAAAAGGAAAGAGGACTTTACATATTTCCAAGTGAACTCACCCTGCAACTATCGACAAATTTAAACCAAGGATCACCAAGATTATTTTCCTCAGTTTGTTCCTCCATAATTCTCTTCCAAACCATTAACTGATTATCGGTCAGTCTACGAACAAAAAAATCAGCAACAATACTTTGGTATTTTGCCTTTTCTCACCTCATCATCATGTACAAAGGCGGGACAACTAGGCCATTATCATATACTTGCCTATAGGTCATAGGTTTTGTAATAATAGCCTCTGCCTGTTGTAAGCATATTAAAAAATTCTTTATCCAACCAGGGTTTCCATTGCTCTTTGACTGTATCGCACTTCAAATCAAGATTCAATCAGAATCAATGGGGATTATGAATACTAGAACTATACAGGAAGGCCCAACACAAACTTTTCTATGTCTACTTCGATTTAAGTTATGAAGTTTTCAGAGTCTTTTTTCAACAGGGGTTGTCCATTAATCACGTGAGGCTTGAAAGGGGGGGGAGGGGTTTGATAAAAATCACGAAAATATCACTAGGGGGAGGGAGGGTGTAGTAAGATATCACGTGTATTTATTTTTTCGTCAAACGCGCGATTTTTAAACAAATATTAAGCGGAACGGCGCGGCGTGTAATGACCTTGACTACATTAAATATATTCATGTACTAGTACAATACATTTTTTTCCTATGATTACACTCTTTGTTTATTATTATTGTTATGGCAATCAAAAAAAACTTGCAACCTGGTGTAGACATTTTTATTATGGTCCTTAATTTCAGAATAAAATAAGATTATAGTTTATACCTGTATTTAAATTAAGATAATATTCAGAAAATTTTAAGATTCGTTGTAGGTACTAAAAATACACGTGATGTTGAGAAGGGGGAGGGGGGGTGGTCTTAAACCTCACTACGTATCACCAATGGGGGAGGGGGGGTTGAAAAATGCTAAAAAAAGATCACGTGATTAATGGACAACCCCACAGAAGGTAGAAGTCATAATTTCAACATAAATAAAAATTTAACATGATAGAAAAAATTGAAGATTGCTTTGAAAGTGCCTGTGAAGTTCTCTTGAAAATAACACATGGTTTATTTCATTAATGATTTTTCAACTTGACATTATGCATATTTTACATAGGCGATTTTCAATGAAATGTTCAATTTTGATGAATTCCACCACTTGTTAAAAACCAGTTAAAAAACAAGCAAACGGATAACAAATGAATATATGTGTATTATAGCTTTTGAATTACTCCATTTTAATGTGACTATTTGTTTTATTATTCAAAACCTCCACCTTCTTTGGTTAGGCCTGCCTGTAGCCAAACATTGCATACTTTTCTAATTCTGGTGGAATTGCCTCAACTTCGATCATCTGGCAAGCAAGTGCAGCTTGATACATTTTGTCTAACGGTTGCAATCTCAAATATGTCACTCTCTTGGATTTGAAAACCCATCTTCGTGTTTCAGATTTACTCTTCTTATGAGGTCGCATTGATCCAACCATGAATATATTCCTGACCTTCAAAATTTGCTGAAGTACTTGCCATGTCACATCATCCATTATCATCATTTTCTCAATAACAAAAATTTGAGGCCATTTGAATACCTCAAAGTAAATATATTGAATACGAAACGAAAAAAATAAATAAGATTACACCTTACTATAAATGCTAGATACTGCAGTACCACACCAACATATATCACTTTGTCTTCTTCAGTCGAATTAAGGTAGTATTCAGACATTGGAAAATTTATCTCAAACACTTCATTCAATGAGCAAAGGTAATTTTTCTGCTCAAAATCAGCCAAGTACGATTTGAATGTTTCCAGTTTCAAATGTTTAGGAGCTTTTGGAGCAATTCCCATAGGCACAAAAAACATTTGCTTAAGAACATTGTAAGGATTCTACAAAAAAGTAATTTCACACAAATAATTCAGCAAAACAAAGTTATCACTTAGACTAGTAACAATGAAAAATGTGACTTACATGTGTTGCATTTTCTGCTGAAATTACTTGAAAAGAGAGATCAGGGGGAGTGATATACATAAATTCTTCCACTAATCGGGTTTTCCCTAATTTTGCTTCACCTTCTATTAAAATCATTTTGATTAATCTTTCAGATTTCCCATCAGAGTTGCACGATTCTAAGAAAATTTTCAATAGTCTTTTATAAAGGTGTAATTCTTCGCTTCTACCTAATATTGGATATGTTGGAACAGTCAATATTTTACTTGCATCACTGAAATAATAATAGAAAAGTTTCCTCAGTGCAAGAAACATAAACAATAAAAAATTAATAAAGCAATAAAACATTTTAATCTATTTATAAATTGTAGAAAAGCAACAAATTCCTATTTAAAAGTGACAGTTTCAGAAATTAGTCAGAGTATAATATTATGTATTCTTGTTATCGAGCCAAATTTGAAAAAAATGGTTTTAAATATTCAGAGCAATAAAAGGTGAATAGAACTCACAAAATTGCATATTTAAATTCATATACAGGTCCTGGATTTTTTATGCCCTTGAGATGTATAAATTTCTGTTGTTCGAAGTAAGATTCTCTCATTTTGCAATTTATGAAAGTTTCATTACAACATGTCACTTTATCAGGATAAGCCACCATGAGCCTAGCAGCTTTATTAACAGTCAGGCCTATAACTGTGTACTCCCTTCTTAAGGTATGTCCAAAGACTCCGCAATATGTCTTCCCTGAAAAAAAATTGTAGTATCTTCTAGAAATGTAAGTTGACATTAACAAACCTGTAGAAATACCAATTGAGACATTTTTAACTTTTGATAAGACATAGAGATCTTCATAAATCAATCCTGCGCACCTTAAAGCATTACGGCACTCTAAATCTTTTTTCAGTCCTCTTAGTCCGAAGATAATAACACACATAAGATCTTTATCAAAGTATGATACTTTATTGATGCATCCACTGAATTTTTGAATATGACTGGAAATTTTCACTTTTTGAAGCTTTCAATTACGAAAATGATAAAATAATGTGAATGTATACTCGGAAGAGCCTCACATTGTGATGATTCTGTAGATTCTCTTGACAAGGCTTATAAGAGAGTCAAACGTCATAGAATGGGGCACAATATTGATCATGAGTACAGTCACTTGTCTCAATTCTGTCAAATATTCTAAAGGTTCATTTAATTCAATCCTTTGCATTACAGGAGGGATGATAAATTTTTTCAAATTGTCATAGAGTTTCTCTGCATTATTAACGGCTTCGTTAACAACAGGCCTCACTGAAACGAACTCATTAGAAATTTTTCCTTATAGTCACAATTATGAAAATGTATTACTGAAAAGAAAACATTTAGTAGGAATGTATTTGATGATGGGCTATGCCTTACAATCGAATTCCTTTATTCAAATTGCTTCCTTAGGAGTACAGCTTTTTTCAACTCAAATTTAGAATATGTAAATAAATAATTTCAACAATATAATTAAAAAATAATTGGTTTTCGATATTTTTGAAAATTTTATTTTTAATTGTATAAAAAACTACATAAAATTTCCAATATTCAGGAATGCATATGAAAACAAATTCTTCAGATAAAATATAATGGCATAAACGCTACCATTTCTTGATAATTTCGTAAAAAAAAGATACTCACATACAAATATAAACATACAATTTGTTCAATTCATCTAAAAAAATAAAAACATTTTCAACAATCACAATTAAAATTTTTTGTCACTCTTTCACAAAGGAATTTCACGATTTGCTACTGGTCACAGAAGTAACTGCAAATGCCTGCTTCTTCAGTTCTTCAAACATATTTCGAATAGACTGTTTATTTTTTAATGTACTTTGATTATTGTCATTACTCCGTTTGAATTGCCCTTCTGATAATGTTGTTGGTTCACCAGAAGGCAAATCCTGAAATGATTTAAAATCTTTTTGGGTAAACATAGGATTTTCACTGGTAGCTAATGAAAGATTCGATTGATTTTCACTTTCATTATTCTCTTTTTCTTTCATCACCCAGGCGTTTTCAGTTTCTAGTGAATTAGAACTGGGCAACTCAGTTAAGGCATTATTATGTATATCCATCAACTGTTCGTTGACTACATCCTGAAGTTGAGACATTTCAGACCGAATCTCACTTATCTGCTTATCTCTAACAGTGAGAATTGCTATATATTTTTCTTTTTCCATATTAGCCAGTGCCAGCTGGTGTTTCAATTTAGTACACTCTTGTTCTGCTTTCAATTGTACTTGCTTCAATTCTTGTGTTACAGTCTTAAGTTCATAGCTTGTATGGACAGATTGGGAGTCAACTACATCCGTCAGTTTGTTAACTTGAAGCTGCAGCTCATTCTTCTCTTCTTCTAACCTAATAATTTTTGAATTAAAATCTGTACTTGAAGAAATTGTAACATATTGTTGAAAAAAAAAATTAATTCAATGATAACTTACCTTTGAATGGTTACTGATACTAGCTGGTCGGTCTGTATTTCTAAATCACCTACCCTCTTCTTCAAAAATTTCACATTCTCTCTTTCTGTCTTCAATTGCTCTTCCAAATCCTCCTTCTCACTTTTCAATCTCCCACAAAGCATCTCCATTTGCCTACAACTTGACTCAAGTTTCTTAGTACTTCCTTCCATAATTTTTTGAATTATTTCCGCATCTTCATATTTCTGAACAGTTTGACAACTTCTGTTCATTTTTGGTTTTCGAATTTCTTCCTCAGCCCTTTTAGCCTGAAGAACAGAGTTGGAACTGGAGGATTTTCTAATTGGAATGGCATCAGAGGAATGTTGTAGTTTAATTGCAGATGCTATCTCAGGAGGAACTCTAGTAAGCGCATGTTGCATATCCATTATAATTTGTTGTAAATTATTGTCTTCGGGTAGATCAGTTTGTAACTTAAATTGTAGTTCCCTTGCTAAAAAATGAAGCGTCCTCAATGGATCAAAACTGCTGAATTTTGAAGGATTTTCATTATTTGTAGTTTGCAATAATCTTCCCCAGGGCTCTCTGTCACCTGCCGCATTGGATCTTGATCTAGGTTTGGATTTAATAGGTATTTCAACACCTGCATTCTCTACATATATTTCCTTGTGCATATTTATATTTCCTTCAGGTATACAAGCAGTGCAACCTTTAGCAGAATTTATATTCTGAGATCTGCCAGGAGGAGGCTTCGTCTTTGAATATTTATTAACACTTGATTTTGGTTTCATATTGTTTGTAGTCGTCTTAATTCCTGATGTTGAAAATGAAGATTTTTCTTTACGAAATAACCTAGACATGTAAGCTTCACAATTACTGGCTGTATCCATGCTTTGGTTTTGTGACTTTTTCATTTGACTGATGCTATTGTCACTTATACGAAAATTTTTGTCTGGAAAATCCAAGACAAATTCGTACACAATTGAATTCACTGGCAGTATTTTGTTTATTTTGAAATTCAAATAAGTGCCAGTTATCATAGATTCTGTTGACATTTCACTTCTTTTTATTGTCACATTTTCTATTGATTTTCATTATTTCGGAAATTGATTATTTTCAAATGGAAATGACGATTACTCTGTTACTATAACTATAAGAAAAATAGAAAACAAAATTATAATTTTAATGGTGAAGTTTTTCTGAGAACAGAATTTGTCTTTTGTGCGCTCTAAAAGAAAAACCCTTAGAATAAATAATTCTATGTTCTGAGAAAAAAACAAATATAAGACTAGTACTGTGTGAAAAAACACAAATTTATTCAAAACAAAACTACGAGTTTCCTAAAAGTACATGAATTAGAAAATTTCCTCTTTATAGATAGCACCCATAGCCAAACAGAAATGAAAATGGCACTTTCCTTAACGTTATCCGACTTATTTGAATTTTTCTTCGACTTACGTTAGGACTATGTCCTGATACATTTTTCAAGTTAATCCCATTTTAATATTGGATATATTATATAAAATTTAAATACTATCTGTTTTTTGGAATATATCAAAGTTCTTTCATATACATTATATGCAATCAAATCATATGAAAATTATATTAAGTATTTATTTACAAATATACATCAGATCAATATCTGTTAAAAAATATCACAAATTGCAGTTGATTTAATATTCAATGGTTTATTCCAAAAGTATATCCCGTTTTACTTGTTCGGAAGCTGAGTGTTCGGGAGATACTTCCGACTTCTTCTTCTTTTTAGGTGCATAACTCAAAGAGTCTTTATCAAAATCAAGAGCCATAACACCCAAGTCTCCACTATATCTATTTTTGGCAACTTGAAGATACTTTTTACCACGAGGACCTGTAAGTCTTTTATCCTGAATGAGGAGTACATTATCTGCTTCTTGAGAGGCTTTAGCTCCACCAAATATAGAGCTTGTGGTCAACTCTTCATCTACCCTTTCTTTTCTAGGATGAATAACGAGTGTCACATGACAATTTTTTCTTGACGCAAAAGTCCTAAAAGCTGCCACTATAGCATCCTGTTTCCAATATCTATCCATATGTTTAGATTCTTCTGTAACACCCATCATAAATTGTAGATTGTCTATTATAACATGGCTAATGTCGTGAACATAAGCAGCATGCTCAACTGCCTCCATCACAACTTTTATACTTTGTTGACCATGAAATGTCATATAGTACAGGGGCAACTTTTCAAATTCATCTGCCCATGTTTCAAATAAATGCAAATTTTTTTCTAATGGCATTCCAACCATTTGTTGCATCATCGTTCTTGCTAATCTGGCATTTCTAATTTCAAAACTACCCCATAATGTACTTACACCTTGCAATGCTAAATCAAGAGAATATTCACTGATAAATGTTGTTTTACCACTTCCAGTTGGTCCTGTTAACACAGTCATCTCCCCCATACGGTGGCCTTTAAGAATTTTATTGAGCGAAGGAAATCTTTGCCATTTGATACCCTCTACTTGATCCATATTTTGAAGATCAGATAAAACATCCTGTCTAAGTGAAGCAAAGGTTGTTATTGATTTATGCCATAAACGTTGAGCATTATTTATCAATGATATGAAGTCTTGAGCTTTATCTAAATGAGGTAAAGCTGCTTTTGAATTATTAGGGCGTACACAATAGCATCTCTTTTCACCTAACTTCTTGCCAAACCTCCGTGCAGTATCCCAAGCTTGAGTATCTGAACCTAACCATAACACTATCTTTTTATATTTCTCTAAAGTTGGTAAAACATACTGAGGTAAACTTTTGATACCGTTAGGAGAGCAAATTGTAGTTGCATTAATATTAGAAGTAGATAAAATTAAAAAATCTGCAAGGTTTCCAACTAATACTGCAACATCTGTAGCTTTTGTAGGAGTTCCTTTTAAAAGTCCTCCACATTTAGTATCTGGAAAAGTAGTTATCCCGTTTCCAATAATTTTATATCCTACAACTTCACCATCAGCATTTTGAAGAGGAAAATAAATTTCACTCAATTTTCCATCAACTCTTAGCTTGAGGGATTCTAATGCAATTTTGTCTACAACTGGAAGTTTTAACTTTTTCAGGAGTTTATGTAGAGCGTTTTGGTCTAATGCACCTATCGGAATTGTCGACTGTTGAAGAGATTTAACTGATTCTTCTATTTTCAAAGAATTTCCAAGTACTTCTTCCCATTTAAGATTAGGCGGTTTTTTTCCATTTCTAGTTAGATAAGTTAGCAGAAAATCCCACTCACCACTATGTTTACATTTTGGACACATAAAGAGACCAGTCGTTTTATTGACATACAGTGTAGAAATAGTGGGCTTTGAATTCAGTTTACAAATGGGACATTGTGTTTTAAAACATGTGTGACCTTCTTCAAACTCAATATTTGAAGATTTAAATGTCTTTTTTATAGATGAAGAAGAAACAGAGGGAACATCTTCTACCGAAGCGTTCTTGAAGGTTTTTATGATATAAGAATATTTAAAAAGGGCTACATTATTTTTCCTTAAATTTCTAAGAAGGAACATTTCTTAGATATCTATTTAAAAACTTTTTCTAAGATTTTATGTGTAGAAACAATGAAAATTCAAAAATATAACCCCAAAAATTGAAAATGGTGTGGTGGTCATAGAAATCAGTAATTATTGTTTTTCACTCGATGAACATTAGAATTAGATTAAATAATTTTATTTTAGAAATCATTACATGGCCGTATTCAGCAGACGAAACCGTTGTGAATATCTTATGAATTTTCTGCTGCTTAAGGTAAAATTGTTGAGAAAGAGTCCAGCGGAAAAGGTTAAATAATGGTTCAGAAATTCTCCACAATAGCGCTAGTATAGCCAAAGGGACCCAAAAAGACGAACACACTTTCAACCTTACTTCTTGCTTTATCTCTATAATTTGTACTTGTATTTTTGTCGTTTCCTATGAAATTTATCCTCTAGCTGCACTTGTCCCACCAATTTGGGTCAGTTAAACGCCCAACGGACACTTTTGAAACGGGAAGATTATTCTCCCTATTTGACGTGAAACATCTTTGCTGATTCGTTGTGTTACTAGCGCTATTATTATGATAATTCAGAACTTATATCTATATTTTATAAGAGTTGAAAAACTTCAAGAACTTACGAGAGAATTCAGCTGACTGCTCTTTAATAATATTTGAACCTTTGCTAGATGACGAGCTTCCTGAGTCATTATCTTCAGGAACTAAAAGTTGTAAGAGTTATCAACAAGATTTTTAATCAATTGGTTTTAGGTATCTCAGACTTAATATATATGTGTATTTTACTTACCATTAGCGTGCACCAGAACTCTTTTATTCATATATTTTTGAACTTGTCTCCAACTTTCTCCTACTCCAAGAATCTACCAATATTTCAGTATAGGATATTTCTTAAGCTCGTAACAATAATACCTACGTACCCGGAAAAACTTTCCTTCGAGAACTTTCTCTGCTAGGTAAGAAGACGCATCAACAAAGGCATATGTTTTTTCGGATACTATTATATCCCCAGCGTGACATATCTCCAAGATATCTTTAGTATCCAAAATGGGTTGACCTACTTCTATGTAATGCGATAACAGGGAATCCCCGATCAAAGAAAACAATACTGCACCTGATGATATTGCCAACTTAACTGAAAGTAACAATTCATCAAATAAATTAATGATTATTTGATACGCCTGCATTTCAGTATTGTTCTTAGGGAAGCATATGAAAAATCATTACCTTCAAAAAAACATAAATTAGATTATTACATTTGTCGAACTAACGGTTTTCTGTTAGTTCTTAACTTAATGATCGTTAGTTACTTCATGAGTAAAGATCATCAGTTAATTAAAGATAATCTTTTCCCTCTATCATGAAAAAATGCTAAGCCCCGATAGCCCCTCATGACCTGTCAATGAAATGTTCCGAATTTTCAATTATTATACTATTTTTGCTACCAGAATTTAAAAAATCGAGAACCAGTTGTGGTAGTGATTAAAAAAGACTGTTAATTCTTTGATAAAATCACAGGTCATGAAATCACAACTCTCGACTACTGTTACTTTAGCGGAAAACAGTTATTTCATTCGCAACATAGAATATATCAATTTTATTCTATGGTTCGCGATACAGCGACATTCTGGAAGAACTAAACACCTTGAAAAATCAACTTATTCAACCCTAAAAGTTATAGATTGAGGTCAAAATCTATTAAATACCTCTAAGAGTAACTCCCACATCTGTCATAAAGTTATTATGGCCTTTCTGAATTACTAAGGCACAGTTAATAGCTTCTTGAATATAATCGCGTCTTGAGAATTCTTCACATTTCCATAACGCTAGGAAAGCATCTCCTGAAAATTTAATAACATCTCCTCCATGCGACATTATTTCTTGTACCATAGCTCCTATGAAATTAGTCAACATATCAGTTAATCTAGTAGGTCCACCGCTACCAATCTGATTGTATTTTTCGCACAGTTCTGTAAACCCTAAAAAAAAAGAATTAAGCTTCCCATTCATAGTCACGATTTCTGACGATACGATGATCCGAAAATGCCACTATTGGTTGGATTATTTCTCGCCATCATTCATTTGAAATAATCAACCAATAGGGGCATTTTCGGATCATCGTATAGGTACAAAACCCAACAGCGTAATATTTGGTTTTGTACAATTTTTTTTTCCAATACCTGATACATCTCCACATAAAATGCATGCATCGAATGTTTTCGAAGTATAATCGTTCACATTCAAAATAATTTCATCGGGTACAAAGGAGGACAAAATAGTTGTTTTATACACGAGCACTAGATCCTGATCGCACCTTTCTTGCAAAAGTGAACCACCTTCAGTCATAGTATCATCAAGACTCGTTTCTTCTAATGTTTGCTCTTCATAAGCAGAAGTTCTCATTGCCCAAACATATTCCTCTTGATCCAAAATAGAAACTAAAAATAAATGTTGAAAAGAAATATATTTTACATTTACATTTACAAAGATCTTACAAAAATCTCCTGAATGCTTCCTTCGAATCATTATTACAATAAATTTCAACTTTATAATTAAAATTTATCTGAAACAAAAAACCTCCCCAATTCAAACTATATTTTGAAAGTGACAAACTGGTATTTACACAAAAAAAAATCGGAAACCACTGAAGTGAAGCTTGGAGGTTTTGAGCGCTCGTTCATTTATCTTCCAATTGCGAAATGGCTATATTTAGGGAACACCTTGTTGGGTTGTGTACATTAACGAACCTATTCATAACCACGGCATTCAGAATGTGAATATATCCTTCAAATATCAAGTTTCTAGTTCTTTTCGTTCGGCAGTTATCGTATTGCCGAACGGCCGAACATTCTTGAATTTGACCACGATTTCGTCATCAGTGATTTCAACTTTTTTTTCGTTTGAGACCATTCCCGGTTCAAAATTCGAATATTACCGACGAAATGATAGCGCCATCTGTTCAGAGATGAACGCTCAAAAATTAAATAGTTCAATTTTTTTGTCCATGCTTATGGCACCACTGTTATTTATGTGACATGTAATATGTAACCTCAAAATTGGGAGAAAGTTTTGAAAACAAAACTTGATATTTATTAATAATACTCATTAATTAGAAATAAAGATTAAATACTCATTTTCGTGTTTAAAAATTTTATTTGACTTGATTTCACTTATTAAATTCTATTATTATTATTCGAACAAAATGGGGTTACTTAGATCTAAAGGATACCAAGATATAGATGCAGAAAATAAATCTAATATATCTAGAAATACTGTTTTAGTAGACCCAGAATGCCAAATTCCACAGGAAATAGAAATGGCTTCAGTATCTGTCGTACCAGATGGTAATTGTATTACTTAACCTTTTTTGTCAATATTGAATAAATTATTGAAAGAATGAATAATAAAGAATATTCACTATGAACAGCTATATAATTTACGAAATACAAATAAATAATGTTTTCAGATACATTTACCATTACTCAGGCAGTTAACGCTTTGGGTTTTGGTTGGTTCCAAGTCAAGTTATCTTTATGGACGGGCTTATGCTGGATGGCCGATAGCATGGAAATGACAATTTTATCTATATTATCGCCATCTCTTCATTGTGACTGGCATATAACTAGGTGAGAAAGAATATGTGCAAATTGATCTCATCATCTAATCGATAAATGGTATTTCAGATATCAACAAGCTCTAACTACAACTGTAGTCTTTTTAGGAATGATGCTGTCTTCGACTTTTTGGGGAAATCTCAGTGATAGATATGGAAGAAAGCATGTTAGTTCATCAGATAATTTAGTAATACAATAGTCTATACCTTAATATTTTTAGGCCTTATCCCTATGTGCTGTATTACTATTTTATTATGGTATTCTTAGTTCACTGGCACCTAGCTTTACATGGATACTATTTCTCAGAGGTCTTGTTGGCTTTGCTGTTGGTTGTACCCCTCAATCGTAAGTGAAAAAGTTAGGAATTTTATAATAAGTTAAATTCACACTTCCCTTTTTTGTGTTTGTTTTTTGTTTTATAGAGTTACCCTGTATGCTGAATTTTTACCTACAAAACAGAGAGCTAAATGTGTTGTTTTGCTTGATGTGAGTTGTGTTGTGTATTGAGTTGTATAAAAATTTGAAAAACCATTATTTTGAAATTCCAGTGCTTCTGGGCATTAGGTGCATGCTTTGAAGTGGTACTTGCTCTAATTGTGATGCCAACTTTAGGTTGGAAATGGTTACTTGCTTTGTCCACTATTCCTCTACTATTGTTTGCTCTCATTTGTCCAGTAAGTTATTTTTACTTGATTTATTTAATGTTTATTCTTTAGAAATGGAAAGCACTTATAGTATTGGTTCATGGAATGTTTTTTAGTGGTTACCTGAATCTGCTAGATATCATGTGGCAAGTGGACAAACTGATAAAGCTTTAGAAACTCTAGAGAAAATCGCTAAAGACAATGGAAAACCAATGTTATTAGGAAGATTGGTTGTAGATGATGCATTTAATGCACCTTCACATAGAGGTCGGTTTAGAGATTTGTTGGTTCCTGTTCTCAGGAGAACATCACTGTTGTTATGGTTTATATGGTAAGACATTTCGTATTTTAATATAATTATCGATTTAAATAAATAAAATCTTACAAAAGGCATAAAGTGAAGAGGCAACTATAAATATTGATGTTTATATTGATTTCATAGTTTGGTCAGAGAAAACAAGGTTTGGAATTACCAAAAAATTTCACTAATTTCATGGCATTTAACTTTTAGGTTAGAAATTGCATTGTTTTGTTAAAAAAACACTTTTATTATATTTCTATCGCTCAAAAAAATTTCCTCAAGTGTTTATTGATTTCAAAATAGGGAAATAGAAAAGTTGGAAGCCCATCTGCAAATACAATGCATTTGGTCATTTTTTCTCAAAGTGATGAATATGTAATGGATAAGAATGCAGTATTTCATCTTGAATTGTTTTATGCTTTCACTTAAGATACTGAAATTTTGATACCAAGATTTTTCATAACCGAATAATTTCATTGAACAAAATAAACCCTACGCTTTTTATCCAATGTCTTGAAATATATAAACAGCATATGTTTTTAAAAAACAAATTAAGTCTCATTACTTTTTGTCCAGTGCTGCAGCTTTTTCAATAGAAATGTTTGAATGATACCTATAATATAGGTTTTATTTATTTAAACGTTTTTGAAATGAAATATAGGCCAATATGATTTCCTAGGATGGCTTGTGCATTTTGTTACTATGGACTTGTTCTAATGACGACACAACTTTTTGAAGCATCAAATTCTTTATGCTCTTCTGAACCAACCAATCAGTTAAAGTTTGAAACATGTGCAGCAGAATGTAAACAACTTCAAACAACTGACTATATGGATCTTTTGTGGACCACATTGGCAGAATTTCCAGGTACTATCGATGATCAGAATAACTATTATGAACTTATCAATTTTTTTACAGGAATTTTTATAACAATATTCATAATAGAAAGATTTGGAAGAAAGAGAACAATGGCAGTGCAATTCATTATTTATGCCGTCTGTTGTAGTATATTGATGATTTGTACCACTAGGTGAGCAAATTTCAAAGGGTGCTTCAATTTGTAGCATTGTATTAAGGTTATGTAGTAAAACAAAGCCATTCAAATTCCATAAGAATATAGTCAATGTATTATTTTTTCTTTAGACGATCATTCTTGACTGTGATGTTGTTCTTCGCAAGAGGTATTATAGCAGGAGTATTTCAAGCTGCTTATGTCTACACCCCGGAAGTTTACCCAACTTCACTAAGAGCAGTTGGAGTTGGCTCTTGTTCTGCTATGGCAAGACTTGGAGCTATGGTGACGCCATATGTAGCTCAGGTTTGTGAATTATTTAGGAATACAAAAAGTCTTGGAAATCCTAACATAGGATTTGATGAATTATTTCTTTCGTCTTTTATTTTTATTTTGTAAATAGCAGTAAAAAAGCAAATATTCTTATTTTTTTCAGGTATTACTTAAAAGCTCGTTGTCTTTAGCCATCACTATATATACAATTGCTGCTCTCTCTGCGGCAGTAGCATGTATGCTATTACCAATTGAAACAAATGGAAAAGAACTGACAGAAAGTGTACCACCTCGAGTAACAAATAGAACTAGCAAACATAAAAGCGATCTATAATGACTTTTCATTAATTAATGATAATTAAAAAAAAATTTAGAAATGAAAATGAATCCGTCCTTTTTTACTAATTTAATCAGAATTTAATATCAAACCAAAGCTTTTAGTTTTAGTACTTAATTATGACTTGAATATTAATGATGCAATTTGGTTATTATTTCATTATTGACTCATTAAATCTATTTTTGAATATAAGCATGGAGTTATAACTTTTGTTACTTAAAATTTTACAATTTGACATGTATTTATGGTACTATTTATTTATTTATTCGATTTTTTGTTATATAATATACTCATATATATTTGAAATGTGGTGCTGGTTTTATACTTTTATAATAAATTAAATCATATTAATGTGAATATTTCTGTTTATTAAAGTCCTATCTCGATGAAAAGGTATAAACCAAATCAACTTCTAGTATTCATTATATTTTTAATCCCCAGGATTTTCCTGTTCAAACAATATGTTTGAATGAACGGAGAAGTATTGGCGTGTGTATTTAGCTTTAGAAATATAAAAGATAAAAAGACGCTATCTTCAATACACAAGACATCAAAGAGTTAACAGTTATTATTTTATTGTGTTTGCATCTAACAATCTTGAAGGTAATGTTAATAATAATAGCTATATCTGAATCGAAAAATCTGTTGTGTTTTGACAGCTGAATTAGAGGTTATATTGATTTTTGGAAAATAAATTTCTTCCTCAAAAAATTCATATTGAAGGTAAAAGATTTATTACGGTAGAGACTTTTTGGAGCCAATCAGATACATCTGATACTCAAAGTAGCCTTTCGTACATTGAAGAAAAACTAAAAAATTATTTTTGAAAAATAAATTACTTCGATAAATATTTCAAAAACTACTCAGTATCGTAATATGCTATCTCTCAAACTAAAATTGAAATTTACTTTTCAGTAGATACAGTCTGATGTAAAAATATGTACTCGAGATTATAGTTTAGGTATATCATTGAATGAAGAAAGAAAATTTTCTCTAATATGTCTATAAATAGCATTTTCAGGCATCTTACATCGAGACAAAATTGTGTATTTTTTACGCAATCTTTTTCGTTATGTTAAAGGTCAAAATGAATAATTATCATTGACCTCTAACAAGGAAAAAGAACATTTTTATTGTATCTTCAAAGTTCTTCTACTAAATGAAGTTCAGAAAAATATATATATTTTTTTTATTCAATATTTTTATAACAATCAAATGGTACAAATGGTGATTTGTTATCAATATACATATTAATACGAAGCAATTTATATATTTATCAATCAATTTGGAAAAAAGGAAAAAAAAACACATTTTTTGTCAATTGCTCTTAATCCAATAAAGGGTACCTAGTATGTGCATTGCAAACCGAATAATTAGTCAATTTTGTAGTAAAGCAATTAAAGGTTCTCCAAAAGATCAACCTATAGATAGAATTTAGTTAAACAAAAAAAATCTTTTTTACAAATTTTATACCAACTTGAGTTCTTAAAGGACACAGCTGAAGTCCACCTGAATATAACTCCACTATTCATTAATGCAAATTCATAAAAACCAAAAATTGTTTAGATATTAATAGAAACCTCTGTTATTTTTTTTCAGATGAACTTCACCTTCAGAGGTCTAATGGCACCGGTTTTCACTCCATTCAAGGATGATATGTACTGTAACTTTTTGCTTGTTAAAATTCTAATTAGCTGACCTTGAATATTTTAGTTCATCTTTTGATTATATGTTTTTTTTAATTACCTTAATGAACTTACACATATTGGTTTAGAAGGAACAACCTAGAGAAAAACCTCCAAACAAGAAATCTAAGGAATTAAAAACATTCTCTGTTTCATAACTTCATTACGGACTATGCTAAATTTTCTTGTCACAGTCCTAGCACATTTAAAATTGAATGAAAAATTTCCCTGGTTCTAATTTTATCTATGTAAGTCAAGTATGTTATTCATACATGAAATTAAATATATTTTAGGACCCTCAATGTAGAAATAATTCCAGAGTATGCCAATTTACTCAAGACTTTTGGTATTCGTGCTATACTAGGTGAGTATAAACACTCTCATCACAATAATTCTGACTTTATCATTATTGGGTTTCATTTCAGTAAATGGAACAACAGGAGAAGGTCCTTCATTATCGAAAGAAGAGAGAAAACAATTAGCTGTGAAGTGGAAAGAAACGGTTAACACCACTAAACAACATCTCATGGTTCAAGTTGGTGGGGCACCTCTACCTGATGTCTTGGAATTGGTGAAAGGCTGTCTTTATTAAATCGGAAGGAATTTTCAATTCTTAATTTCAGGCAAGACATGCAGAACAAATTGGTGTGGATTCCATTTTATGCTTGCCAGAATTATATTTCAAACCAACCACAACAACAGAATTGATAGATTACCTGAAAGAAATAGGCAAGGCAGCGCCAAACACACCACTTTTATATTATCACATTCCGAGCTTTTCTAATGTTACCAGTGAGTTGATTTGAAAGAAAATTTTTTATATTTTATTTATCAAAACCCTTTTCAGTAAATATGGTCGACTTAGTTAAGGAAATAAAAGGAAAAGTGCCTAGCTTTTGCGGTTTAAAGTTTACATCTACACAGTTAGATGAAGCCATATTGGCGCTTCAAGCAAATGAGAAATATGCTATTTTCGTTGGAGCTGACAGTGTATGTATCCTATGAAGTCCTGGAAGGGAAATCCAAAATAAAAATTTCGACTTATAACTTGAAGTTTTGATAATCCGGCAAGATATAAGTCAAAATATCAGAGCCTGAGATCATGGATGATTTAGTTCAAAATATAACAATCAACTTTTTATTTTGGATGTCCCTTCAAGATTCATAAAAATTCTTTTTAGAATTCTGGGTTTTAATTTTAAAATGATTGAGTTATAACTAGGAATTTTGAAGTAGTATCCAATTAAAACGTTTCAAATTCTAGGTTCTGGCTGGAGCCTTTGCGCTTGGTTTGGATTCAGCAATAGGAACAACATTCAATATCTTTCCGGGAATCAGTATTGAAATATTGAAGGCTATAGGTCAATCGAATGTTAAGGAAGCTAGGATTCTACAGGAACAATTGAATACTCTCATTGAAGGAATAAAAAAACATGGCAAGTACTAAAAAAATATTATTTTCGATCTATGTAATATCTTTTTTCCTATATAGGAAGTTGGGTTGCAACAATGAAATATGCTATGAGCTTGATAATGCCTTTAAAACTTGGAAAAGTAAGAAAACCACTGAATAATTTGACCGAAGAAGAAGAGAAAAGTATAGCAGATTCTCTCAAGCGATCTGCTTCTTCAGGACTTATTCTTAGTCATAACATGTAACAGAAATAAGTTATTCTTTGAATTATCGAAACAAAAGAAAGCCAAGTACAATATTCCACATCCTTTATTCGACAAAAACTATAAAAAAGCAACAAACGTAATGCAGCCCCCAGCTATATGTCATTTTACAATAAAAAATTAAAAGTTATTATTCTCAATATTTATTACTCTTCACTAAAACAACTGACAATTGACGACTGTACTACAAGGTACCACTTGTGTTAGGCCTCTGGTTATTCTTTATGTCTTCTAATTGAATGAGCTGAAATTGAAAAGATAACTAAAATTTCTTTTAAATACTTCCATTATTGAAAAAATTTAAAAAACATTGATATTCAGAAGTTCTCGCGCGCATTTTTTTTATTTGTTGAATCTACTGACATATTAGTGTCAACTGTCAGTACTATATGGTCTGATGGTGGGGGGACATGTAACAAATAAAACATATGAACAGTCCATTTGACAGTTTAATCTACTTTGAAGTAGTTGTGACCAATTAGAAGCCTATTCCAGTCATGTAAAGCCTCGCATGTCCCCCCGGCAGCTATTCTGTGAATTCAGCTGACAGTATTTTATTCTTCTAGTTTTATTAATGGAAAAAATATAGAAAAATGAAACTTGTAATAACATTTCATATTGAATAAAATAGAATGTTGGAGACATACCTTTTCAATAGGTATACATGACAGTTCTCCTCCACCACATTGTGGAGGGGGTAATGGGGATGCTACAGGTGTAACAGATTTATTAGCCTTCTCTAAAGCCTCTCGTGCGCGACGCTCCTTCAACTTCAAAGAAAATATGGCAACAGATCTAGCTCTCTTCATGAGACTCTGCTTTACTCTTGTTTTTTTCGAAGCGGCCTCTTCAGCAGCTAAATAAAGATTATATCAAGTATTATGCTCAGTAAAACTGCACAAGAATGTATAGCACAAATTTTGACAGACACCGCCAGATAAGAATGTTCTGGAGGTTTATTATTGTAGATAACACAATGAGGATTTCTTTATCACTTCGTTCTAATAAAGTTGAAATAATTTACCTCGTGCAGCATCATCAGCTTCTTGACTGGAGATACTGCGGGCACTGTCACTAAGAGATGGATCTGCAGGCAGAGGTCTGGCTTGTGGCGAAAGCATAGGCGGATCCTTATTTGGGGACCTAGGTCTAGGGGGCCATATTGGATTGTTCTTCAATAAATCAGAATCGGAACTGGAAGAATCCTGTTCAAGATAAAACTTTTTCAATGATGATGTAGAAAAATGATCATTCATCTTGTTGCAATAATAACAAAAAATATATGCCAGGCGTATTAAAGTTTTTGAATACCTTAGGTGTAATACAGTCTGTACTTCGATGCAAGTCAGCTTCTTTCAACCTTTTGGCCCATTCGACACCTCCACTTGGACCAATGGTTAAATGGTACGATCCCTCACTCTGAAATCAAACACTCAATATCTGCAAAGATTTTATTTGGGGAAATCTCACTTCTGGTGGTTGCCACTCCTTAGACTTCCTAGGTCTAAAGGGTGGTATCTCTTGAATTGTTCCTGGTGCTATATTGATGTGTTTGTGCGTTGACGCATTGGAAGAAGACGACGTACTTGACCCTATAGGCGAAGTGGCTAATGATTTAATGCCTTCCTTAGAACCTACTGATACAACTTTTTTATCAAGCACTTTATTCTCAGAGGTCACCAGGCTATGACTAGGTGATACGGAAAATCTGAAATAATCATATAAAATGAAAAAGTATCAGGTGTGTGAATAAGTCTTTCCCGTTTTTTGTAAGAGATGGCGCTACCAATACTGTGCGAGTATTTAATGGTTACATATGTCATAATCAAAGCTTATTCATCTGTCAACAATTCCACACTAACACATTAGTTGAAATTTTTTCGCATCATAAATTTTTGAGATCGTGAAAATGTCGAAATTTGAGCCGAGTCGACGTCATTTGCGGGAAGTTTCACTTTATTGGTTCAATATGAAGAAATCTGCTGCCGAGGCGCATCGGTTGCTTCAGGAAGCTTATGGAGAAGGTTGTGTCGATGATTCAAGTGTTCGCGGATGGTTTCGACGCTTCAAAAGTGGCGATTTCGACGTGGAAGACAAGGGGCGTTCCGGGCGGCCGCAAATCTTTGAAGATCAAGAATTGGCGACTTTGCTTGATGAAGATTCGTGTCAAACGCAAGAAGAACTTGCTGAAGCATTGGGAGTTGACCGAACAACCATTTCCAAGCGTTTGAAAGCCATGGGAATGATCCAAAAGCAAGGAAATTGGGTGCCGTACGAACTGAAGCTGAGAGACGTCGAACGGCGTTTTTTCACTTGCGAACAGCTGCTTCAGCGACATAAAAGAAAGGGTTTTCTGCATCGTATCGTGACTGGCGATGAAAAGTGGATCCGTTACGATAATCCGAAGCGAAGAAAATCATGGGGACTACCCGGCCATGCATCATCATCGACGGCCAAGCCAAATATTCATGGCGCCAAGCTCATGCTCTGTATATGGTGGGACCAGCTAGGTGTGGTTTACTATGAGCTTCTGAAACCGAATGAAAGGATCACAGGCGAGGTCTATCGACGACAATTGATACGTTTGAGCCGCGCACTGCGAGAAAAACGACCACAATACTCCGACAGGCACGACAAAGTTATTTTGCAACATGACAATGCTCGCCCACATGTTGCACAGCCGGTGAAAACATACTTAGAAACGCTCAAATGGGAAGTCCTACCCCACCCGCCGTATAGTCCAGACATTGCTTCGTCTGATTACCATCTCTTCAGATCGATGACGCATGGCCTGGCTGACCAGCACTTCCATTCCTACGAGGAAGCAAAAAATGGGTGGATGACTGGATAGAGGCCAAACCGGTCGAATTTTTTCGCAACGGGATTCGTATGTTGCCAGAAAGATGGGGAAAAGTTGTAGCTAGCGATGGCCAATACTTTCAATAATTCATTTGTAACCATTTTTTCACAATAAAGGCTCAAAATTTGAAAAAAAACGGGAAAGACTTATTCACACACCTTATAGTATATAAATTGTAACCCATTTTGAAATACAGAAATTATTTTTGGTCTAGTGCCACACTTATTGGCAAAGTTTTTCGTTTTACATTTATCGTCTGCATAGGTTAATTTTTTCTCACCTTCCTATAGTTTGATAGTTTTGATCCTCCGGAGTTGAAGAAGTAGTGTTCGTTGATCGACTTGCTTCCCTTCTAGCCCACTCAATTTTTGCCATTTCAGTAGCCAACCAACCAGGAATATCTGGTATTGCGCATGTTATAATGAATCTTATAACTAACATGATATGCTGTGAAAAATCATAACATTAGAATAGTTTCAATAGAACGATTTTTTAATCAATAATTTGTCAAGCTGCATAAAAAAAAGGAATTCCCTCGATAAATATAGGATGTTATACTGATTATGATGTGAGATTTATTATTCATAAAATCCTCTCTATAATGTACGGTGGTATAATGGAAAGCAAAGTGGATAAACAGCTTGAAGCAGCAATCCAGGAAGCGGCTGATAAAAGCTTTTCTGTGCTCTGCTGAGAAAGCATTTTGGTATTAAAAAATTGATATGGAATTAAAACCATTCATTAAAAGTAACATCCACTTCAGCGAATTCTTGTGAAAAAGAGTTTTTGACTTTTACTTCTTATAGGACGTGAATATGTGAACGATGGATCTCTGTAGTCTGCACCGGACATTCTAAAATAGGTTAGGTTAGGTTTACTTTCTAATCTTGACCCAGCCTATGAAAACTGGAGTCATAGAATTCGATGTCAGAAGTGAAGGTTATATTGTACTAGGCTAGAAATGCAAACAAAAGAAATAAATAAAATACCATATTTTTATATCAATATCACGGATATTAGGGATAGTAGATCTTATCGATGGAATTTTTAGTTTCAAGTTCTTTTCGGCAAAATTGATACTTTCAAACTTGAAGAGGACAAAAAACCTCCAATAAAAAGCTATATGAATGAAATATAAATTTATACAGAAAGCGTCATGTTTACACACTTGAACTCAAATATGATAGCGAATGAGGCTTCAAGAAAGAATCAAAGATTCAATGTCATTCTCAGATATACAAACTCTTCGATGAAAATACGATCCTTGAAGTGAACAGGCTGCTTTCCTTTACGATAGAAAATATGGCAATCTCAGCCACCTTCCTTGATTTGCTGTACTCCAATAAAACAATTTTCCAAAAATATGAACAGTTGTAATGTTTATACTACAAACTTTAATTAAATGGTGTCGTTACACTAACCTCTAAAGCTACAATTAGTAGAATCGTTTGTGTGGCAGACATTTCTGGAAACATTCGATGTACTTGACCTGATAAACCTATGAGAGCACAATTGACAAGAACAGCAACAATACTGATATATTCCATACAATTCTGAAAAACAAAATGATTTTATAATCTCTTCATACATATATTCTTATGTATATTGAAATTAACTTACTTGCCAAGTACCTATATTGGGCACTCTCTGACCAAATGGCCTTTGACAGACATAGCCTAGTTTGAAAGCATCAGTTCTTATTTCTAAAAGATTGTTAAACATCGCACACATGGCTGCAGAGGGAAAAGCAGAGGAGAACAAGATCACATATCCCAATTGTATTGTCATTTCTAAGTGATCGGCGAACGTTCCATCATACTGCAAAAGGCACAAATGATAAGTTTTTCGAACATCTAGATATTTCCAATTGCATGAAACTTTTTTATTTTTTTATGTCCTGTATATTATCAAATTTTTCGAGTATGGCATGTTTAAAACAACTGATTACCTTGTATAGAGAACTTTCCAATTCAGCCTGACTTATACTCCTTCTTTCAGCCGATTGTGGTCTGCTTGTCTTTTCACTTGTTGAACTAGCATTTTCGGGAGTCTGACTATTTGTTTCTTCTGAACCCGGAGGAGACTTATTTCCAACTGGACTTAGTGCACCCCACAGATCAAAACTCATTCTAGCTAAGCGTAAATGCTCTAAGAAGTAAGGTAAAGCAGATTCTTTCAAATTCCCCAGTACTTGTCTTGATATGAGTAGAGCAGCAAGTTGCTAGAAAACAAAACCATTAGGATGCATGAAATGTTCTTCCTCAAATATCTATAGGAATACAATGACAAATTTAAATTGAGAAGTTCCCTACATAACTTACTCAACATTTCGCTGAATTATCACAAACAAAGCAATAAGACTTGTTACTCAAAACAATTAAACACTTAAATCTGTATTGGAATACAAAATATGTAATTTTTCTGGTTATATTATTAAGACTATTAGCCCTATCTTACCTGTTTCAAGCGGTCTTGATCTTGAAGGTAGAATGCAATATAGAACAGTGAGAGAAAAGAATTCACAAACTGGAACTGAAATTAATTATCATTGAAATGGTTTATCCACACCCTAAGACTTCTAAAAAAATTTAATAAGCGTATGCTATAAGTGCGAAATGTAAAAATTTTCACAGGATGCCATATCCACAAAACACTTAAACTCCTATTTTTGAACAATTTATTCAAATAAATCCAACAAATTATTGAGAAAAACACGAAAATTAAATCATTGCACATTGATTCCCATTTTTGATATATCTATTAAAGATTTATTATCTATAAGGATTTATTAGAGACCTTAAAATTTGCATTTTTCTCAATTGTGTATATTTTACTGAATATACTACAGAATATGAAAATAAAAATCTACAAGGAGAGTCAAGGAACAGGGTGTTCCTAAATTGGCGGTACAAACGAAAATGACAGATTTCTCTGATCATTTCAAGAAAAAAAAGTCCTATAAACATGGGTCTGCAAACGCTTTGTTTTCAAGATAGAGGGCGTTGAAGTTTTTTTTTTCACAGCACCTTCCATTCACAAGATATTTAACTTAAATTTGGTATAGATATTCCAATTTAAAGTTTTCGTCATGTGATATGCTAATTTGGAATGCAAATCTACAGGGTGATATTTTTTCGTCCAGAACTTTTCTTGGTGGATTACTGGTAGATGAATGTAAAAAGTAACTTTGGTCCAGCATTACATTTTTCATTTCTTGTAGTTTTGTCGTATCTGCTACCGAGAAAAAAAATTCAAACAATTCTCTAGTAATCATCAGGAAACTCAAAATCATTATGAAGATCTAGTTAGTAAGCTAATTAATTATCAGTTTCGGTACTTATATTTACCCAATCGGTAGTGAAGATTAATGAAGATTCGATAAACTGGTATAATCATCACAAGAAGGTAGGACTACAAGAAACACCCTGTATCCCGTTTGCATTTGCCAACTTGTGTTTATAGGACTTTTATTTCTTAAAATTATCCAAGGAAATATTTAGCTTTGTACTTCCAATTTAGGATCATCTTGTATAGTGGACATACTTTAGATGATTATTTTTAGAAAAATACTCTGGCAATAGGAGACACTGTGCTTTCACGTCCTTTGATCCTAGAAAATTAGCCCTCCACACTATGTTATTTTTGGTCTTATCTCCCTAAAAAATACTTCTACTATGTTTGTAAGTGAAACAATTGTATTTTTTCTCCAAATTGCATTAATAATCCATTGTTGAAGTTTGTCTACTAATATTTGAATCACCCTGTATACTTTACATTTTCTTCTACTCTAGTGCCATGTCCTTCATTACCTAATATAGAAATGAAGCAAGGTCATGCAACAAGCAATTCATAGAACCAGGGATTAAGTTGACCAAGTTCAGTACAGGAAACAAAGCATGAAGAGAAAAAATGTGACTATCAGAAATTTGAAAAGTGAATAGAAGAAGAATTATTTTTTGTTTACTAATGTTGCCTTACTGAACCAGGTCGAGTTGATTAGTACGAACCAAGGCCACTTTGCCGATTAGATGATTCTCATACTTGGTCTCAAGCCTGTAGTTTTCTGGCAGCATTTCAAAAATAATACAAGTTAGAAAGACTATCCTATCTCAACTTTTCTAACCACTATTGCGAATTTTCTAATGGTGAGATGGAATGTCTGACTTTCAAAATGAGAAAAACCTTTTTTCTTGTCCCAGTAACAGTAATTTCTGTGGGTTCTATGATCTTAAAAATTGATTAATTTATTTCAGGGTATTCAACATAATTCTTCGACCAAAAATGGAACTTTATTTATCTTATTCAGGGTGAGTCTTAGAGGTGAACATCAAATTTAACTATACATTTCTCTCATCAAATAAAAAAAACACTTTTTTGATTTACCAATTTTCCAGCTTTGGCTCAGGTAAAAAGTTATAAGCATTTAATGGTTTCTCAAATTCTATGAATTATATTATTTATTTGAATCAGCCTTGCCAGTTCCGCCAATACTGAGGTTGAATTTGCAGTAGATCACATATTATTATAAACTAAGAGGAGATGCTCATGCTCAAATGGCTGTGATCACATTACATTATAATTGTTTGCCTCAAAGTAAAACGATGACGAATATACTAATTTCCATTGAGCAACAGTAACAGAAACTATTCCAAAATAAAATGTCGTTTCTAATAAATGCTTACATCGATTTGGATCACACATAGTATTCTATTCACTATATTAGTAGGGGTACTTGAAAAAAAATCATTTCATATCAATTAAAGTAATGAAATACAGTCGAAATGCATACAAAACAAGGTTTTATCATTCTACATCAAGTGATAGAAGCTAACTTTTTGTGATAAAATTCTAATTTAAGATTATTAATTCTGAAGCAGTTGTGAAAAAAATCTTATTTTGAACGCCCTTCGTCAGAAAGGGAAAAGGGTATGACTTTGATTAAACAAAAAAAAACGCGGCAACATTGTTTAATTTGATGAGAGGCCTCTATGATTGAATTTGATGTACAGGGTGGGCAAATAAGCGAGGTAAGCGGCTATATCTCAGGATCCACTCATCGTAGAGACTTGCGGTAAAAAATTTTACGACTAAAGTAAACAAAAGAAAACACTGGAAATTGTTTTGAAGTTCATACCTCCACCGCTAGGGGGCGTAATAGCTATCGTCGAGTAGAAAAATGCATTTTACTCGAAAAATTTTCATATTAAGTTGGAAAAAAAATATCATCACTGTAAACCTTGGAAAATTCTCTATCTGTTTGAATTGTCACTTTCGATTTTGCGACATCGAATGAGGGTGAGGGAAAGATAGAAATCTGACTGATTGAAATGTCTGCAACTTCAGTTTGGCTCAAAATTTTTGAACAAATTAGATCTTATTTGAGGGACAACCTCTTGTTGATCAAGGAAAAAATATACTCATGATGAATTTGATTCAGCTGCTTCCGATAGGGAGCGCTAAGTCAGAAATTCATTGTTTTGTTCATTTTTCTCTGAAATTTCAAATATAATGAAAGGATTTTCTTAACAGAAACAAAAATTTCATTGAATTTTCATGAAAAAACCTGAAGGTCGCAAAGCGATAATTTCAGGCGTTCTGAAGTTATGGCCGAAAAAAGATATTCTTCAACTGATGCACTGCGAAAAACCAAATTGAGTCTTCAAGTTCTAACAGAAACAGAAATCCCATCAAATTTGTATGAAAAAACCAAAAGGTCGCAAAGCGATAGCTTCAGGCGTTCTATAGTTATGGCCGAAAGAAGACACAATTTAGTTTTTCAGTGCATCAGTTGAAGAATATCTTTTTTCGTCCATAACTCCAGAACCCCTGAAGCTATCGCTTTGCGACCTGTTGGTTTTTTCATACAAATTTGATGGGATTTCTGTTTCTGTTAGAACTTGAAGACTCAATTTGGTTTTTCGCAGTGCATTAGTTGAAGAATATCTTCTTTCGGCCATAACTTCAGAACGCCTGAAATTATCGCTTTGCTACCTTCAGGATTTTTCATGCGAATTCAATGAAATTTTTGTTTCTGTTAAGCAAATCCTATCATTACATTTGAAATTTCAGAGAAAAATGAACAAAACAATGAACTTCTGACTTAGAGCTCCCTATCGGAAGCAGCTGAATCAAATTCATCATGAGTATATTTTTTCCTTAATCAACAAGATGTTGTCTCTCAAATAAGATCTAATTTGCTCAAAAATGTTGAGCCAAACTGAAGTTACAGACATTTCAATCAGTCAGATTTCTATCTTTCCCCCACCCACATTCGATGTCGCAAAATCGAAAGTGACAATTCAAACAGATAGAGAATTTTTCAAGGTTTACAGTGATGATATTTTTTTTCCAACTTAATATGAAAATTTTTCGAGTAATAGTATATTATTCAACGAGCGGTAATGTAAGTCATAACTCACGCAGATGATGTTTGCAGCACGAGCCGCAGGCGAGTGCTGTAATTCATCAAGTGAGTTATGACCATTACCGCAAGTTGAATACTATACTTTATCTACGACTATATCAATAAATACTAAGAAAAAATACAGACTTAGAATAAAGACAGAAGGAACGGGAAATAAACATAATGTGCTCGATCCCGAACAAGAGAGATGGAAACTTAGTGCTACCAATCACAATCGAACTAGCTTCGGCTAGCTCGAATCCAGTACAGAGTACAGACATAGAAATTTATTGAAAAACCTGAATTATTGCCTATAAAAATGCATTAAAATATACCAAAAAATATTCCCTGTAAACGATGACTTAATGATCTTACTGCTATACCAATCTTGAAAATTTTTTCAAACTCCTTTATATTTTTTCGGGCAATTAATTCTGTATGGTAACATTAGCTGTTTGTCTTTTGGAAATGTATACCTTTATAATATTTCATCTTCACTATCTGAATTAATCGTTTTCAGTAAAACATTCACAATAATTAGATATCAACTTAATTTGAAAACGTCAAAAGTGACATTCCCTCGGACATTCCTCCCCTCAATAACAATAATGGAATGTTCCCTTTCGGCCAATCGAATAGAAGCAGAGAAGTATAGAAGCACAGATCCATATTTTCCGATTTATAATAGTGAGTTATAGCAGTGAGTTATTATAAATCACGCTGTTTGTTAATAGATACTATTAATTGCTCAAAAGCAGTTGAATAATGAGTTTATAATTCAATAGGAGTAGATAAAATGCATTTTTCTACTCGACGATAGCTATTACGCCCCCTAGCGGTAGAGGTATGAACTTCAAAATAATTTCCAGTGTTTTCTTTTGTTTACTTTAGTGGTAAAATTTTTTACCGCAAGTCTCTACGATGAGTGGTTCCTGAGATATAGCCGCTTACCTCGCTTATTTGCCCACCCTGTACAGTGCATCCCATTTTGGGTGAGACTGCCAGGTTTCTCGCTTGTTATTTAAGATAGAGCCTTGCGGTTTTCACGTTCCTGTCCTACTTTTTCGTGAAACTCAAGTTGGTCTAATCAGATTTTGCATAACTGTTTCCGTCCAAAAGATACAGGGTGATTTTGGAAATTGATACTTTTCGGACCCCTCCTTTATCTCCGAAATTATTAGAAATAATGCTGAGCTGAAAACTACGACTGAATCAGAATTCTGCGTAGAATCCAGTGGCGTACTCAATTTTTTTTTTCGGGGTATGGTTTTGAAGATTCAACACAAACCTATATTTTTTTTAATGGAACACCCTATATCTCATTACTTCGTTGAATTCGTTATTTTTTTCCCTTCAAAATGATATATGATACTATGTAGGTAGGATGTTCAGAAATGTTAAAAAAACACTAAAACATCAAATAATGATGATTTTTTGTAAATGGGCCATGAATTTTCTATGTTTCAATAAGAGGATTAATACTTTCGATTTTTAAAAGTAGTAGGTCATTGATGACACAAACATCCTTGTTGTTATTATGGCTACTATGCATTTGGGAGCATTGTTTTATCAAGTAGGCATTGGAGGGAAAAAACCAATCTGATCTAGCTGTCATCGCTATAAATTATTGTTATTATTATTGATTCTTCTTTTCTATGGGAAATCCATTTCCCATTAACAAAAAATCATCATTATTTGATGTTTTAGTGTTTTTTTAACATTTCTGAACGTCCTACCTACATAGTATCATATATCATTTTGAAGGGAAAAAAATAACGAATTCAACGAAGTAATGATATACATGGTGTTCCATTAAAAAAAATATAAGTTTGTGTTGAATCTTCAAAACCATACCCCGAAAAAAAATATTGAGTACGCCACTGGATTCTACGCAAAATTCTGATTCAGACGTAGTTTTCAGCTCAGCATTATTTCTAATAATTTCGGAGATAAAGGAGGGGTCCGAAAAGTATCAATTTCCAAAATCACCCTGTATCTTTTGGACGGAAACAGTTATGCAAAATCTGATTAGACCAACTTGAGTTTCACGAAAAAGTAGGACAGGAACGTGAAAACCGCAAGGCTCTATCTTAAATAACAAGCGAGAAACCTGGCTGTCTCACCCAAAATGGGATGCACTGTACACCTTTAAGACTCTTATATCATGAATTCATTCACAAATAATTAATTGATAAAATAAAGTAAAAAATAATGAGATGTTTCAATGAGTTGAACGTTATGAAAACAATGTAACTGGTTTACAATATTTATCCCGTTGATATTTCGATCCATTAAATTTAAAAACCAAGGAATCCAATTGAAAAAATATGAATTTCCCGAAATCATGTCAAATTTGCAGTACTTTTTTTGTTTAGTTTGCAAAGTGACTTTTGAGTTTTTCAATTCAACTACATTACTAGATATTTCAGAGTTACTCACTAGCTACAAATATTTTTAAAGGTATGTTATTATTGAGGTCTAAATATAAAGCATTTTAAGAATATGAAGAGAATGATTGATAAATGATCATCTTTCCATAGGTGTTTGATAAGAGAAACTAAGAGAGTTCAACAAGAGAAGACTTTCTACAAGACTACTAATAATCCACAAGCAATTTTTTTAGATGCAACATTAATGTGGTAATACATATCCAATATTGCATGTAGATTATATTCCAAATTCAAAAAATTCAATGTATTAATTACCACTAAGTGAAAATTTGAAACTATTGTAATCAATATGCAAAGAAATCGAAATTACCTTTATCATTCAACCAAATTGCAACTTTAAAGTAAGCTTCATCCATAAGTGATATAACAACAGCTAACATTATTTTTGGTAGATAGCCTAACCACATTGGAAAATATCTTGCCCTCAAAAAGTTATCCCACCAATCCTGAAAAATAAGAATAAACTCTAAATAATAATATACACATGGGATAATTTCAGTCAGAATACCTGTATTTGCAAAGAAACAATCATAACTATAAATACTGTCACCAGCCATAAAATAATGACGGGAACAGTTACACAATAACGAAAAGCATGCCTTTTCCAAGATGGATGGCAGGCTTCTAATCTTCCAGTTACAGGACTAGGCTCCAATGCACCCTGTAATTAATGTAAATTCTATTGAAAATTGGTTGAGTACATCTACCCAAAATCGAAGCAAAAATAAAATTGAAGGTGAACATTATCATCATAATGAAAGTTTAAGGAAACCCACCAACTGAATTATTGTTTGAAGTTATTCTTTATTATAATTCCTCTTACCCTATATAGAGGCCTTGGATCTGCCAATAAATCATCCCTTTGATCTAATGTCCCCCACCTGAATGCAAGTTCCGCAGAATACCTTTTCCAAGCTTGAAGATATGTAGTTACCCATATGACATTGAAGATGGAAAATAATACATAACCGATATCTTCTACTGCTTGGTATTTTCCAGTACAACACAGCTTAAAAGTAAGTTATTCAAGCAATGATATTTCAACATTATAAATACTTACCGAAAACAACATTCCTACAATAGCTGGTATGCTGAGTGCAGTTGTATAATGCCCAAGCCATGCAAAATACATTCCAATTTTAACACCAAAATACTCGGTGATTTCATCTAATGGTTGCTTAGAAAAAACATCTCTAACCCAGGATTTCTGGAGTTTCTCTAGCATTCTATGGTCATGAAGGGGAAATACTTTATGTATAATTCCTGATATCAAACATTTGGGAACTAAAAATAATTTTAATGAAAAAGAAAGATTACAAAATTTCAATGATTAACTTACTTATTGGTTGTCCTTTTAGAAGAGGAAGATCTGGTATTGCTGATGAATCACTTGATTTTGCTCTTATACTTTCCAATAGACGGAGTATTAGCCATTGTCTTTCTTCAGATGTGAAGAAGTTTTTTTCATCTTCTGATCCTTCATAGCTCTGAAAATCTTGCACATAAAATTCCTTGACGCCGCCACCTTTAATTGCTTTTAGAGATTTGGGAAGATGATATTCTTCTGCTGCATTTAATAAGCTAAAATAAAACATAGATATCAATAGATTCACATAAATTGAATAGACATTCAGCTTTTTTCTCAAATAACCTGTGAAGAATCTCATTTATCATCATAACTCACATTGAAGATGGGGCAGTAACATAAAAAGCACTACTTTGGGTGGAAGCATGATGCCTAACATGAATAGTAAGCCCAGTTGATTGCCTCAACCTAGATAACAACCATAACAATATAGAATCCTGAGTGCCTTGTGGGAAAACAATAACAACATCACAGTTAGGTGTGGAGATTCTTTTAAGCCAAAGTCTTTTAGGTGTTAAATAATGACCGGCACAGGGAATTTTCTCCTTTATTAGTGTAGACACTATAATTAATAAATTTATAACATAAAATTATTTCCACCAAAAGGACCTCTACCTTGATCAATACTGTCTTGTGCCTTTTTTAATATTCTTCTACGCAAAACATTTGTAGCATTTCCATCCTGTTCCTGTGCATTTTCCAACTCGTCACTCATTTCAAAGTATTTAATTCCTGTTTTATTCTTTTCAAAATAAACTTTTCATTCAAAAATAGAACTAGAAATCGGTAAAAGCAAACTGACATTTGTTGTTAGCGATCGCTGAGGAGGATGGATTAATTGCGAATTGGCGAAAAGAACTACTGTCACTACTAATAAATTTTCATGAAGTATTGAGATATTCAAATATTTGTTTTAAAAGTTAGGATTAGATGAAAACCAATAAATCTTTTGGAAAATATTCTTCATTTTGAGGTAATTTGATTTTTTAGGTACAGGGGCTGTTTCATAAGTTTTGAACCGCAAGTGTAGTTGCAGCACTCGGTCCGATATTATAGATGCTGTGGGGACATACATATAACATTACACATAGTCTATTGGTCAAGTTATATTGAATTGAAGTTGTCATCAGTAATTTTAACCAATCAGAAACCTATTCTAGTTGTCCCCCTAGCACCTGTTCTGTGAAGATTGAAATTGTTCTATTTATTTTTGATAAAAAGTTTGCTCTCTATTGAATCTTTCGGTCAATCAAAAACCAACAGCATATGGAATTATTTCAAGTGTATCTCTTAGTTTGGAGGGAAAGAATGAAATAGTCATTTTCTTTCATATAGTCTATTTAGTTTCACTCAACCAATAGAATAAACATTTAATTTTAGGTAAGTGGCACATGCAATATAAATTCCATAAAAAATTTATATAAAGAGATCAGAGGAAGCCCAATACATAAATATAGGTAACTCGAAGAGATTGAAATTTTCAAATGATGCGGAAACTTCTAACCACACTGAAGAATTAATATTGTACTTTTTCTTCAACCCATTACAGCAGGAACTAAAAAAGAACACAATCTTCCAATAAAATTACAATTATATATATATATTTATACGATATGATATATGATTTATACTGTATACATTTTGCAAAAATTCGAGATTTCACAAGTTATCTGCAATAATTACCTATAATAAGAAATTACATAGATATTTTATGTTACATATAATGCAATGTACAATCCTGGACAAAAAAAAGCTAATTACGAAATCACTCGAAAATAATTATAAGGTATTTCAAGAACAAAATTGTAAACATAATGCTCTGTCCTTCCAAGGAATGTTTTTATAATTATTATTCCTCAGAAATGTCATCTGGTCAGGCTATAGATTCTGCAGCAGGAAGGAAGTTCTCCCAATATTTTACCAACTGCAAAAAGAAAATTTCAAATTGAAAGGAATAATAAATCAACAAAAATCATTTAAAATAAGACTGAAAACCTACCTGTGCCTGATGTTCTATATGATTTTCCAAATATTTTATAAACATGGCCTTAAAATCTCTGATACGACTTTTCTCAAACCTTTCCATTTCCATTTTTATCATCTTGGAAATTTTATCGAAATTCTCTTGACCTCTTTCAACTTTTGCTTCCCACTAAAAAATTTTCAAGCTAATTTTTGATTTTGTTGAAATTTAAGATAATGGACACTGACCTCCAATACTTCATTGGATGCTAGTTCGTATTTGTCTGATCTACAGGCAAGTTCGAATTTAGTCTTTGCTTCACGTTTTTTGGCCAGCATCTGCTGTGCATGATGCCAATGTTGAAATAATTTGGTCCTTTCATGGAAAGCATCTCTTACAGCAGATAATAATCCCAAATAATCCTTTAGCAGTTCGCAGAGGATGAAAAAATCTGTATTTGCTTGTTCTAAATGCAGAGCTTCTACCTGAAAATTGAAAATGTAATTATAGCATTGATATTCAAATGAGAATATTTAAACTTTGAGAGTAATTAAGATCATATAACCTTTTCTTCAGTATCAGCTAGATGGGATAGAGCCTTAGATAAAGAATTATGGTCTTCACAAGCACTCAGCATTGCAGCAGATCGTGAAACACCATTGGTTAAGTTTGCAAGCTCACGTCTATATATAACCATATTTTCAACATTTGTATGGAGTTTCCGCAACTGAGTTTCTAAAGTTTCTATATGTATCAGTTTATCTTCAAACCACTAAAAATTTATATTCCAGTATAAAAATATAAGGTAAATTAAGTAATATTATCAAAAATGCTACTAACTGGGTCTGTTTCATCCATCTTATAAGTGATCTTGTTCATAGTTTCCCCAACTTTATTAAATAACCTCATTACACCAGCACCACTTAGTGCAGATGTGTTGGTCGCCTTTGGTAATTCTACATCTAAAAAGACAATACATTTTGAAATATTTAAATATTTTAAACATGGAACTTGTTCTGGTAGTTCTGCTACATAGCAAATACCTCAGCTAAATGGAAAGATTGCAATAATTGGGCATTTCAAGTTGATGTCACAGCAAAATATTTCAAATTTTGTGGTGTGCAAATATTCTTGGATATTAATGATCCCTTCTTTCCGCATCTTTTATTATGGCGCTCACATCGTCTTTCTGTCATCGTCGTTTTGAGGTTAAATCGATCAAATTTTGACAGAACAAATAAAAATTTTAAACTGATTGTTGATTGGTCAATTCTTTGTATAGCGCCACCCTAAGAAAGAAAAATGAAATGGGGACCCGTGCCGAGCCCAGTCGCTAGAATAATCAAAGGTAATACCACGAGTGCTTCAAATATTATCGATAATTTTTTCTTTTCCACAAAAACTTGTTTATTTGACAAAAATATGAAAACAAACCGATTGATAAAATCACGAGTCCGTTAGGACGAGTTATTTGAAGAACAAGTTGTATTTGAGTGGATTATTTTTTCATCAAATTGAATGTTCAATATTTTATTGGGTGATGGCACTGAATCGGTTTGTGTTCATTTCTCAATAATGCACTTTAAGCTGTCAATAATGATGAATCCATAGTAAAATTTTGACGTTTCAATGTAAACAAGGTATTATCGATGAGGAGGTAGTATTATCAGTATATTCCCCAATGATCGGCTGGAATAAGGCATTGCTATTAGTTGAAATCACCAAAATGTCAGATTTTGAGATTTGGAAAAAATAATCAACAAAATCTAATCAGTGAACACACCAATAATTAAGACACCTTAATTGGATCCCATAATGAACAGATATTGAATTCAGAAGACAATTAATTCATTATGACATGAGGACAAAAATCAGCTGACTAGAAATGCATCATTATTATTCTATGGATCGCAATGTACCAAAAAAAATTGTGTTCCATCAACTAATAGTTTTTAGTTTAAAATTTTCGGTGGGTCCCATAATGAACAAAATGATATTGAAAGGAGAAGAAATGATTTCATCATGACATGATAACAATTACCACAACAAAAGTATTATGAAATCCACAATGAATGACAACAGAAAAAATATTAAATTGAATGTTTTCTTCAATTACTTAGGAGTAATTTATAATAATAATAGGGAATTATGATAAGCTTACCACATTCCAGAAATTCTCTGAAGTCTGGATCTACAACTAATACTGGGTGTTGAGCTGTCCTGTTCAAATATCTCTCAAGAGCAGCTCTCCTTCTCTCTACAAAATCATTTCCATTCCCAGTTCCGTTTTCCACTTGATTGGACATTTTAATTTTTGTCATACCTAAGAATTGAAGTTAAATAATTATATTTTATTTTCATCAAAATGAGAGAATAAAATGACCAAATTGAATACTATATAAATTCGACTGTAATTTTGCTATATTTTGATTGGACATATTTAGAGGAAAGCACAAGTTTTCATCAAAACAATTGTTACGAAAATTATTCTTCACTAATGGCAATACTCTTTCTCATTGAGCTACTAAAATTAAGGGCAGAAAGTCTAAAGCATATAATCCCAAAACTGTAATGATATGCATTTTGGTTGGTATGTTCCTAGGATTATGTTACTTTCTTTATCCCAATAAATCAAAATTACACTTAAGTCAACAAATGAGTCATCCAAAATAATGAACCTTGACCTTGAAAATTTCATTGATTTTAGTGCTTTAGTTTGCTGACCCAAGAATATTCATAAGATTTTTTCACCTAATACATTTTTCTCTGGTGCTGGTGGGATTATCCTACCAATTTTCAAATACTTTTCGGTTAATTTATCATGAAGTCCTAGGAAATCACTGAATCTACGTAGTACAGAGAGTTCTTTGGCTTTGAATATTTGCATATTGGTCTTAGTTGTAACTCTGTATGCCATGTAGGCACTCATTCCATCCCCGATTTTTTGAGGCTCCGTTATTGTAATTTCAATGAACTGATTTCCACTTTCTGCTTCTGCCTTTAAATATGATATATAAAAAGTATTATATTAGATATAATTGAAGATTTCAAAACTAATTATATTTTTAAGTTATTTAGTTCAATGTTTAAAAAATGGTATGGAGTTTTAAAATGATATCTTAGAATATATTACGGAATAAAATCATGCAATGATATGAGTTTTTTAATTATAGAAAATGAAGAATATTATTTACAAAAATAAATTATTTATGAGTAACAATTAAAGGGCACATCAAATAGATTCTAATGATCATTCAATGAAAATTTATCAAATCACCCTTTCTAACGAATCCACTCCTGCTGCATCAGAGTTTATAGGAATGGTTTCCAAAGTTTTATCATCATCCAAATTTAATTTAGAGATATCCTCAGAAATATTATTAGTAACTGATGATTGTCCATAATGGGTGGAGATATTCTGCAAATATTAGTTTAATAGGGGATAAGCCAGATTTTCAGTGAACCAACCTGTTGGGCTGAAATGAAGAGTTCATCTTCGAGTTTACTTTCACTTCCATTATTAATTTCTACAGTTTCAAACAAAGGGGGCGATTCTAGATTAGAGGACTCCATATTTTTTGTTGTTTAAATTACATTTGCCAAAACTCTACTACGTTTCTGTTTTGATTTCTGTGATTCCTCCTGTAAGTGTCAGTGTAACAGTGACAGCAAATTTGGCAGGCATAAATAACTAGTAACTACAATTTATGACCATTAGTTTATTTTTTATACTCCAATTGAAGAAGTAGCTGATTATATCATCATAAGAAGCTCAAATCATTTGTAAATAATTTATAATAATACTGGAATAGGATTCTTTGAATTATGCAACTTGTCAAAATATCTCTATCATTATTCTATAGTTCGTTAATTTGTATTGCTGGCATGACATTTAATAATATTTTTGAATTTATCTAATATTAATTTTGTTCATTTGAATGTACCGATTGCTTTTAAACTGGGAATTTTGTCATCAAAAGTCCAAATGATAAAATTATTTTTACTTATCCTTTCTTTCAATGCATTCGTGATATTTAGTTCAGCTTCAGAGTCAGAAGCTAACTCAATACCACAAGAAGACAAAGTTAATGCTTTAAATAACTTGAATAAAACCGTAAAAACCGCCTCCGTTAAAGGAAATAATGAAAGCAAGCATGATAAAGAAGAAATAAAAACGAAAACTGAAATACCTCACTCACCAACACTAGTAGAACAAAAAAATATATCCACAGTACAGAACAAAACTACCAATGATGTTGAAAAAATAGCACCTTCTTATAATGGCCCGAATATGATGGAACAAGAATCAAAATATGTTACCACTGGATCGATGATACTGATTTCAATTTCCCTTTTGTTTATGGTGTTTGTTGCATTTAAAACATATAGGTGTGAATGTTTTTCACTTAATGAACTTAAATATTTATTTTTTCTGTATATGAAGACAATTTAATGAAAGGTTCTCTTTCCAGGAGGAGAAGTAGAGATGCTAGAATAAAAAAATATGGAATAAGATTAACAAGGGGAAATATTGAAATGACACCTCTACCATTAGATAATGATGATGAGGATGAAACAATTTTCGATTTGAAAAATGTACCTACCTGATAATTTATCAACATGATCACGTTGAAGAGGAGGCCTAAATTACTTATTAACATTTTGTATATGGTGTCCTTAAATTGTATATTGTAAATCTCATTTCAAAAAAAGTTTGCTTAGTTTTCAAATATTATTTAATAAGCTTTTGCTGTTTTAATTATTGATTGCATATTTTGCGGTATATAAATATGTATATGAAAAACATTTTCAGTCATTATAGATATATCATTTTACCAATTTGTTAGGAGCTCTCTTTAATTATTTCCAGTTGTTAATGTTAACTGTTTAGTGCTCTTGTTAATGGGAAAGTTAAGAAAACAAGCATTTGTGAAAATTCATCTAGTCTGAAAATACCCAATGAATAAAATCCATCATTTTTCCATGAGGAAATAGTATATTGAGGTTAATATCGTACGACATTTTAATTAACATTTTCTAATACTATAAAGAAATGTTTGTCAAATATTTTTATAAATGAGTGAGACTTTGTATATTTGAGATATTTTTATAAAAATAAAATAATTGTTACTATAAGTGTTAATATATTCAAGAAATTATTTATCTTATGTAAATTGTTGAATAGTGGACTTATTATCATCCCAACCTTTGAATGTGATAACAGATAGGTCAACATAAAATATTAATATAAACTAACAGCAGAAATGTAGTTTATTTTTAAAACTTCAATGAAAAATTCAAAAATGTGTTTCAATTATTTATTTTTCACTATATTACATCAATATAACCTAATAAAATCATTCTATACCATTTTCGAAGTTTTATATATCACAACGTTTGCCAAGGATAAGTTCTATTTCTTTTGCTTTACTTTATAATCTGATAATGCAGCTTTAATAGCATCTTCAGCTAACATCGAGCAATGTAATTTGACTGGGGGAAGCGATAATTCTTTTGCAATATCAGTATTTTTGAGTTGAGATGCCTGATCCACTGTCTTTCCTTTAACCCATTCAGTAGCCAGTGAACTGCTGGCTATTGCTGAACCACAACCAAATGTTTTGAACTTGGCATCTATAATCTTCCCATTTTCATCAACTTTGATCTGGAGTTTCATGACATCACCGCAAGCAGGAGCCCCAACTAATCCTGTGCCAACAGTTTTGTCATCCTTATCCAATGACCCAACATTCCTTGGATTTTCATAATGATCAATTACTTTGGGGTGATATGCAGCACATAAAACAGATAAAGCTGAATTGGAGAGTTTTAACAGTTTAACAGTAGGTGAATTCAGAGCCATATTTTGCATTATTGTTTAGAACTTTGATAAATATGAAATGATGTTTACTTGAAGGTCACGATAGAATAACCTATCTTTTTTGACATAATGATAATGAAAGCATAGAACAAAAAGTAATTATTTATTTATGAGTTGCGTTTATAAACTTACTCCGAGTAAGCTCAAATTACTGCAAAGCTCTCTCAACATTACATCCTTCATCTTCACGGCATAGATATATTTATCTCTATGCTTTACGGATGTAACGGATGTTATTTATTCAGAAACCCGAAAACATGTAAATATCTTCTATCTGCGATCCCACCCCATTTACTATTTATAAAGATATTATCACTGAATACTGACTTTGCACTGATCTTGACTGGTCTATTCATTCTGTGAAAATGTTCGAAATATTTATATTTAGATATTTTTTATTATCCTGTTTCTTCTGTGCTGTATTGGGAAATGACAATTAAATGTACAGATATAATCATTTTGTAGATTCAATATGATATCACTGTTTTCAAAATATAAACTTGTAGAACACATCAGCGAAATAAGTTCTTCACTCTTCAATAGATTATCTGCTCCACCAAGAAGTGCCCACACAGACATCAGGTTTCCAGATTTCAAGAAATATCAAAGAAAACCTCCCCTGCGAGATAACAATGCTAAAGAAGAATCGAAAAGTGGTCATGGTTTAGTTGTGGGTTTAAGCGTTATCGCGGGTATTTACTCAACAAAAGCGGTAGCACATATGTTTGTAAAATCGATGGCGATATCAGCGGATGTCCAAGCTCTAGCAAAAGTTGAAATAGATCTGGCTGAAATTGCTGAAGGAGGACATACAACGATTAAGTGGAGGGGTAAACCATTATTTCTGAAGCATCGTTTGCCTGACGAGATAAATGATTGCAGAGCAACACCTTTGTCTTCTCTGAGAGATCCTCAAAGTGACGAAGAACGGTGCCCAAACCCAGATTGGCTGGTTACTATAGGTGTATGCACTCATTTGGGCTGTGTGCCCATTCCTAATTCAGGAGATTATCTGGGTGGTTACTATTGTCCGTGCCACGGTTCACACTATGATGCTGCTGGAAGGATAAGGAAAGGACCAGCCCCAACTAATTTAGAGATACCTGTACACGAGTTCCTGCCTGATAACAAGTTAATAGTGGGTTGAAACTGAAGAGAACTAGAGTTCTTTTTATATACACTTTTAAATTTTTGTGTTATTCGACTTGATATCATCCAAATTGTTTTGGATAAATCATTTTAGCGACTCGATAACTTTTTATAAACCATGTGGAAGAATAATAAAATGAACAAGGGGATTCATTTGTGCTCTAGGGTTTGTATTGGCAGTATTCAGAAAAGTTTCTTGTACCACGTCATTCATTATGTCCTGGGCTTGGCTTGACTAGGCCATACCACTTTTTCGTCTCGTTAGTATCAAGCTCCGAAAGATGCGTGTTGAAATTTCGGAACATATGTAATCAATTCTGGATTGAGATATTGACCGTTAAGTAACGCTTGGTTCCAGTAATAATACAACACACACAGCTTACTGCCTGAACTCTATTTTTCAGAAGATTTTCCCTGGCCAGATGATATCTTTACACGAGCAATGAGCTATCTTCGTTTATACAAACGAACACCCAGTATCCACATTTACATCCTTTATCCCTTTTTACATCCCCATTTGGTTGATGCATGAGCAACCCATGAAAAATCATCTCACCATGGTGTGGCGATGCATCGACACACATACCGAAAGGCATACAATTAAGTGACAACTTCTTTCTTTATTAGACCAAACACTTTTTATTATCAGCCTCATTTTAAAAAACGTACCCACTATGAAAAAAGATACACCAAGGAAAAAAAACGAAAATAATGACCTTCCACTAAATTATTTCCGAAAAATCTTCATTACTGCTTGGAATACTCGTCGTTTATAGTCGCCGTACTGTTAAAAACACCCCCCACTCCTTGTCGCCGGTCCGAGTCATGCACAACACCTTCGGACGTGTGTCTCAAACGGATCAAGTTGCCACTCTTGAAGACCTTCCGCTCTAGCAGCTTATCGCCCTGCGTCACCCTGATCTTGCCCGAAAGAGCCCTCCTTCTGGCCTTCTCCTCCATGTAGCTATGGACGTAGTTGCTGGTGTCAGTGTCGGTGTCCACTGTGAAGGAGTTTCCGTGTCTAGTCGGCACCTGAACGATTATAGGGTTCTGCTGGTCCTTCGCGCTGGATCTATCTTCCTCGTTGGGTTCGTTATACTGGCTGTCTCCCTGCGATTCGGTTTCCGGCATCTGTGGCCTGTGCATAAGGTTGGAAGGAGATGACGGACCACTCACCATAGGTTCGTTCTTACAGCTGTAAGAAACAAGTTTCAGATCACTACTCATGCGATAGACTGCCGACTGCGTCGCACCCTTGAGACCTAGTATGAAAGTCAAGGTTATATTAGACCGAAAATTAACTGTGCACATACACAGGAGCTATGCGCACAGCTCCCACGGCAGCGCTGGAGGTCATACTAGACTTGCCTCCCTTACACCTACATGTGAGGAAATGTAGCCTGCTCGAAGCAATAAGAATTTTCCATAATGAAAAGCTCCTTCCTGGGAACTGGGTTGGACATATGAGGATACTGCACCAACTCGCAAAACCATCAGATATTATGCCAACCACCTACGATTTTGAAACGCCCTTTGAAACGGTTATAAATGACCGTCATAGTGCAATAAGTCTCATACATCGTCTGGACAAAAAGTCATCCATATGGTTTACAGATGGATCAAAAACAGAGAAGGGCACCGGCATCGGGATATATGGACCTAGACTGAGGATCTCTAAAGCCCTGGGAAGTGAGCACTCGATTCTACAGACCGAGATAATGGCTGTTTATGTATGCGCCCAGGAGTGTCTCAAAATGAACCTCAAAGGGGGGCATATCTACATCACCACGGACAGCCAAACCACGCTGAGATCCCTGGAATCGTGCTGTCAGGGGTCTCTGCTGACTTGGGAGTGCCGTAACACCATAAAGCAACTGGCCAGAGGAAATAAGGTGACTCTACTATGGGTACCAGGGCACTGTGGGGTTGAAGGAAATGAGAGAGTGGATGAGCTTGCAAAAAGTGCATCAAGGTTAAGACCTGCTGGACCTGAGCCTTTCTGTGGAATAGGAAAAGACCAATACAAAGCTGCGGTCCAGCTATGGGAGTTGAACAGTAGGACAATCCACTGGACTAACACTCCTAGACTTGCTCAGGCAAAGAAATTCGTGATGATTTCACCTACTTATACTAGAAAGCTCCTGAAGCTGTCGCGAGCAGAGCTTCGGGTGATGGTGGGACTGCAGACGGGACACTGTCGGTACAAACATCATTTGTACCGTATGGGTAAGTCAGCAGACGAGATTTGCAGGCTCTGTGGATCGGAAGTAGAAACGGCTGAACACTTGATATGCAAGTGTCCAGAGCTGGCTGGCCTAAGAACCATTCACATGGGCAAGCCGGTCCTGGATACCAGAGAGGTAATGGCCAAGGCCCTTAGGGAGGTTGTCAATTTTATTAACGTCGTTGATGACCTCCCTGGGTTTCTATGAATGAGTAGGGTAGTGAACAAAAGATCTGCATGGTCGCAGTTCCCGGAAGGCTTACCGAAGCAAAACGACCCCAGTTCAAATAATAATAATAAAATAATAATAATAACTGTGCACATACCGAATGGGCACAGGTACGTTAATATAACGTTGTGAAATGGTTGTCGACAGTTTGAAATACATCAGAAAGTACACAAGCGAATTGAAATTGGTTAGTTCTCGTTAAAGATTTAACTAACCTAAAATCTTCAGCGGTCGCATGTCGCTGAACCTGACCGTACGATCTTCTCGAAGAATGTCGCCTAGGCTCGGCAGTGGCCAACATCCGTATGTTCGGCATTGTCCGATTTTGCTGCCTGCTCTTGCTCTTATCAAGGCCGTACACGGTGGTCAGCATGTCGGATATATCTTCGAAGCAATTGCTCTCCTTGACGTTCTTCATCTTGAATCGAAAGTATGGAGGTTTGGTGCGCATCGTCGAAGAGCTGAACTTTTTGTTGGTTTGGGCAAGGTGTTCCGGATCGCTGACGGAATACTGCTGGTTCGAGTATTTTCTCCTGGCCTCTCGCAGTATTCTGTTCCGTTCGACCGGCCAAATTTTGCTGTAGATTCCGAATTTGTGACGTGGTATCTTTTCGCCTTCGCCGTAGTGTTTGGATCTGAAACGAGTAAGTTTTGCAATATGCTCAGCTATCGTGATCCTTAAATTATCAACGATGATATAATTATAAGGCGAAAGGGGATCTCAGCTTCAGGATTGCTGATGGGGTAAATAATACACTTCCTTCGAATTGTCGACGTTTCGATCCTGTTTGGGATCTTCTTCAGGACTGTGAAAGTATTTATTAAAAGTTTTAGACGAATGAACAATCTGGTCACAATAAAACAATATATAAAATTCTCTGAGAAACGCTTTAACGTCTTCGTGTTAATAAATGAAATTAATTTCACGGCATTGAGACAATTTTTCAATTCTGGAAAAAGTACCTCCTCGAGCGGGACTCGAACCCGCAATCTCCGAATAATTAGTTTGATGCTCAAACCACTAAGCCACCGAGGAAGCTGAAGATTTTTCGCAATGAGGAACCACAAATCCATGAATCGAGTGTTAATATGCCTTACGAACACTATATTAAATTGGTAAGGGTTGAGGAATGTTGAAATTAGAAAGAACATAACACCGTCAGTGATCATCGCGACTCTATCAGAATCTTTAGCTTCCTCGGTGGCTTAGTGGTTTGAGAATCGAACTAGTTATTCGGGGGTTGCGGGTTCGATTCCAGTTCGAAGAGGTACTTTTTCCCGAATTGAAAAATTGCCTAAATGCCGTGAAATTAATTTCATCTCTGAGACGCGTTCTTATAAATTTTATATTAGTATACACATCAGCAACAGCAAACGACAAGAAATGACTCACATTCAGGTGGAATTTGGTTGGTTTATTATTCTTAGAATTATTCTTACTTTTTTTTATTTCTTTTATTATTATAAAATGAACTTGGAATACTACGAATACTACACTATATCTTGATCTATGACGTAAGTAGTTTTGAAATTATCGGGAAAATAACAAACCGTATTTACGGCAATCCTGGTTGTATTTCTATTTAAACAAGCTTTTCACTTAATTTTGATAGTTGAAACATGTAAACTATAAAACTTGTTTTAATCCTGTTAAATTTTTGCGTTGAAACCTAAGATAACTGTAACTTTATTACCTATTAATAATTCTCGTTATTATACTTTCGGAGCTCAACTGATATTAACTTTTTCTAAATGAATAAATTGTATTTTAATCGTTTTTCAAACGATTAAAACACAATTTAGTATATGAATGACAAATATTTCAAATGCCATTACATCGTAATGAACCTGTTATCACAGAAATCGAGTAGGGGAATTAATATTGGTTGAACTTAGAAAATACAATAGCAGGTACCCTGCTATTGTATGCTAAACATTTAAAATGCAATTATACAATAATTGATAGTGCTAGTTTCTCTACGTCTCTGAGAGTATCGTAAACATAGATAAAGTTCAACCATAGAATATACTCCATTCTAAGGTTCAACCATAGATTTTACTCCATTCTATGGTTATATTTTATATAAAGCAGAAGTTTCAACTATATTTACAACTCACCCAGAGAACGTGAAGGAGCTAATATTGGTGAAGTGTGAAGTAATAGAATTGTTGCTATTTATTATTGTAATAATTTTTTTTTTGTGTGAAGGTAAAGCCTTGAAATTGTGAAATATGTCCAACATTCAGGTAAGTTCAGTAGTGGTTATAATAATTATTTAACTAATTCATTTGACTTTTTCTTTAATTCTCATTTCATTTTCAATTATTTGATCAAATTATTTGGAAATTCTGGTTTTACCATTTTGCCACATTGTCGAAAACCTTAAAGATCTAAATTTTTCAATTGACCTTCAGAATATCAAAGAAAACTTAAACTTATGGAGAGAAGTGACGGGGTATTATTTATTCCAAGGGCATCCTTACCTATATTCTGTACCGCATTTCCACAACCAAGGCTCCAGTTTTTCCAGCCAGATCTGCTGTTGACCGATCACAGATCCAGGTCTGCAGATCCTCATCCAAGCTATCGCCTCTTTCGCTGTCATTCTATAGTGCTTTATGATATAAGCGCCTATTAGGGAACCAGTTCTTCCTAAGCCAGCCTAAGACATAAAAATAAGACTTAAATAATAGTTTTTCTGTGCGAAATACAGAAACAAACGTATCCACCTTGCAGTGTACCGCTACAGCCGCTGGTGCCGTTTCTGCTATGTGCAGGAATTTCATTAGGATGTCTTTAGAGGGCGTTGATCCATCAGGGTAGATTAGATCGAAGTGGGCTATTCCAGCGTTGATGAAACTAAAAAAGAGTCATTATGAGAAATAATTAACTATATTCCTGATATACATCCTACATATAGGATGTATTAGTATTCTATGTTATAAGATTTGCCCAGTGTCCAAAAGAACTACTACCGGAAAGGAACGAATGAACTAAAATAGATTGGAAAGCCGAATGAACTAAAATAAATTGGAAAGCCGAATGAACTACGAAATAGCTGAACTAATGTTATAGATCAAGAGCACAGATTAGATTACTCTGGGATCGAGATGAAAAATCAGAGTACTCAGTGATCCGGCCCACTCTACTCCCTGATAGAGATCAGAGCTTTTCATCTGTAATATCTTAATTTTTATTTATTTCACGCAGACTACTTACACTGACGAGTCGTACATCTTATTATTCAATCTCACGACTGTCTTGATATCGTTCTTCAAGAAATATTTTAGGTAATAATCGGGGGGATGCCCACTGAGGAATTCGCTACTGTTGGGTCCAATAAAGGCGAGAAATTTTCGAGGAACCAGCCAGTTCATATCGCCGAACTGCAACTTTTCGTACATATCGTACTCGGTGACGTCGAAATCATCGAAGTTGAAGAAATTGAAGGCCATGGCCTTGGAGATCGCGTTGAAACAAAACTCCAATTTAATAGTGAATGGGCAAGGGATTTGTGATGCGTCCATGAATTGTCTGAAAGCGTTGAAAAAAATTAAATAAAATCCTATTTTCTTTTAAAATCATAAAATCATCTTGTTGATGAAATATTTAACAATTTTCTATGTTCAGTTATCACTGAATCGAAGATTTCACTGCTCTGTGGTCAAATCACACAAACTGTTGACGTATCAGGATATTTCAATCGTTAAATCAAATTTTTTGCAGTGTTGTTAACGTTGTTTTCCATATTTGCATCTTAATAACGAACTGGATTTAAAAAAATAGGTTTTGAATTATGAAAAGTATAAAATGAAACTCACTTGTACGGTCCTGCTTTCATTAACAATTTAGTAACTTCTGCAGGGTGAATTTTCAAATAAATAATACAGTAGCTTCCAATGAGATATGCCGAGTTCACTTTCTTCTCTGCGTTGGTACTGGTGCAGTGAACAACCCTTCTCTGACCTTGAGAGTACTGCAAATACTTGTTCAGTTTGACACAGTACTTGTATAGATAAGAAATATTGTAGGGGCCAAAATCGTAATAATAATTTTGATACTCAAATTCATCATCTATCGAAAAATACAAGGCATCGTCCGTGGTTTTTACTTTTTTACCCGATAATCCTCTAATGACTGCGAAATACAATTGGTTTTTCAGTATTTCTACCATCCTGTCGGATTCGATCTGGCTGCAAGATTTTGTGCCCATTTCGGTCATCTAGGAATAGAGGTAGCAGGTCTTTTTCAAATCGCCACAGTAAATCACGTAAGAAAGGAATTGTAATATATAATTTGAGAGAATTGCCAAAATTAAGTACTTTGTTTTATAAGAAAATATTCTCATCTTACAAATTTTGTGTTGTCGAAACAAATAGCCCCATTCTGGCACTTATTTGACACAAAAATAGGATAACGTCATAGCCTTGATAGACCGAAAATATCAAAATAATAGATTTTCACCCTGGGAGTAATTAATTATTGCTCTATGGTTTTCACTAATATCGTCGGATTAAAACATTCCTTCACTTATTCGGAAACACTTGAGATCGCTTCAATTATTTGAGAATTTTTGAATTAAAACATAATATTTTTCAAAATGCTTTCTCTAAGTGCAAAATGATTTGAATTTTCAGCAACATGCGCACAGTTTACACGTCGGTCAAACAACCATAGATTAGATATTATTCTTTATGTGATATGTTTCTATGACTCCAAAGATTTCCATAATAACAATATATAATCATTTGAAAAAAGATTCAATACTCTTATCTTATCTTAAATATTTTATACCTTAATATCACTACACAGTAATGTATTAAACTAATTTCATTGTAGATCAGTGACATTTATATTCTGTGATAGATGCCTAACCTATTTCATGAATAAAGTTTGTAAACGAAATAAAAATGGGGGATCAAGCAAATAATGTATGTTTAATATATTTCTTGTATGAAGTATTATCTAATCAACAATGAATTAATTAATTATTTATTTTGTAGATGCCTCCTCCTATGAATCAAATGATGATACCCCCTTTTGGGCCGCCTGGTACTCAGGGTTGGACTGGGGACGATTTTGGTAAGTTAATACAGAGTAACATATAATAAAATCAACGAATTAATAATTTTTCTCTCTTTATAGAACGACCACCTCCAATGGGTCCTCCGCCAATGGGTCCACCACCTATGGGACCACCTCCTGTAGGAGACAAACAACTTCCTTCTTTACTTAGTCTCAAAGTAGATCCTCCAGAGCAGCTTTCGGAACAAACCGGAGAAGTTGTATTACCACAAGTACTTGAAGAAGTTTTGGCTCTAAAGAGTCAGAGAGCAATGGAGTTAGGAACAGACGATTCAGGATCTGGAGCCCCTACTTTGGGAGATCCTGCCCAAGTAGAAACTTCTAAGTCTGCTCCTGTAGAAATTGAAACAGTTTGGGACAAAGAAGATGTTATTGTAAGCTTTTGAAAATTTTTGAGTCTTGTAACCTTGTTTAATCAAATACTTTTTTCAGGAAGAGAATAATGAAAAAAGCGATTCAAAGTCGAACAAAGAGAATAAAACCAATAAAAACAAAAAGAAAAAAAAGAAGAAGAGGAAAACCAAGACACAAACAATAGAAAAGGATAAAAAACTAGAAAATGGTGACAAAACTGTTGAGGAGTTGACTGACCAGAATGAAGAAGTCGAGGTTGAGTAAGTTATTGGTTTAAACAGCCTCTCGTCAAAAATTAAGCGGTATTCAACTTATTTTTGAACTAGTTTGAGCGGAAGTTGAAAATTATCTTGAAATTACTCAAATTTTTTTCCCTTCCATCCACTTTCAATGAAACACAATCTAATATTGATCCAAACTGATCTTAATACAACACACTAATTTGTTGACATTGTTATATACTGCTTTATTCTATGTATAGATATCTAATTTGAAGATAAATATTTGATTCATAAAATTTTCCAGGTATGTTCAAGAAACAATAGGTTTACACGAACTAGCACCACAATATCGCCAGTTTTATCATATCTTAGAATCTTTCAAAATAAGTGAACAGAAGTCTGATCTTCCACCCCCGACTCTGGCAACTCCTACATTCTTATCTAGTAAAGCAGGACTCATAACACCCAGTGATCAGTTTCAAGAAGATGGAGAAGACGGAGATGATGTAAGTTCTATCATTAATAATAATAATATTTGGTTTTTATAGAAGGAAATTACTTTCTGATATAAGAATGTAGTAGGCAAAAATCTATTTGTATTTGTTATATGGAGTAACAAAAGACAAATTTTAGTTGTTGTTGTTTTTTCTGTTTTTTATCACATTTCAATTTTCAGAAAAAACCTGAGGATAAGTCCAAGCTATCCAAACGTAAGTTGAAAAAGATGACTCGTCTTAGTGTCGCTGAGCTAAAACAATTGGTTAATAGACCAGACGTTGTTGAAATGCATGATGTTACTGCAAGGGATCCAAAATTGCTTGTTCAGTTGAAAGCTCATCGGAATACAGTACAGGTAATTTTGTTATTATTTCACATTGAAGCTTTCAAATATTTATATTGAATTTTTTTTCATAAGGTTCCTCGTCATTGGTGTTTCAAACGAAAATATTTACAAGGAAAAAGGGGTATAGAAAAACCTCCATTCAATTTACCAGATTTCATTAAACGTACAGGTATTATGGAAATGAGAGCATCGCTTCAAGATAAAGATGAATCGAAAACATTGAAAGCTAAAATGAGGGAAAGAGCAAGACCAAAGTTGGGAAAAATTGATATCGATTACCAAAAGTTACACGATGCCTTCTTCAAATGGCAAACAAAACCTAAAATGACTATTCATGGGGATCTTTACTATGAAGGTAAAGAATTTGAGACTAGGTTGAAAGAGAAAAAGCCAGGAGACTTGTCCGAAGAACTTAGGACAGCTCTCGGTATGCCGGTTGGACCTAATGCTAACAAAGTTCCTCCCCCATGGCTCATTGCCATGCAGCGTTATGGCCCCCCTCCTAGTTATCCTAACTTGAAAATTCCTGGTCTTAATGCCCCCATACCAGATGGATGTTCATTCGGTTACCATGCCGGTGGTTGGGGTAAACCTCCAGTTGATGAAAACGGTAAACCTTTATATGGTGATGTGTTCGGTACAAATGCAAGCCACATCGATGATATTGGAGATGATCCTACCGTTGATAGGACGTTGTGGGGTGAATTGGAATCTGAATCTGAAGAAGAGAGTGAAGAAGAAGAGGAGGAGGAAGAAAAGGACACTATACCAGATGAATCTGGCCTGGTTACTCCAGCCGAAGGTTTGGTTACGCCAAGTGGTCTTACCAGCATTCCTGCGGGTATGGAGACGCCGGAAGCTATAGAACTTAGGAAAAAGAAGATTGAAAACGAAATGGATGGGTGAGTAATTACAAAAATATATAAAGAAACGAGAAAGTATATGAAACTTAATAAATGAGGACTCGAAAGGTTCGATTTTTCCATTTTCGATATGTATAAATGGTTTTCCAATAGGAGTGATGGTTGCAATGGCAACACTATTATTTTTTGACATTTGTGTCAGTAGGTTATGCTATTCAATCATGAAAAGATACACACTTCAACAATGTTCAGAAATTGTTACATTGTTGAAGGATTCAAGGATGACATTCTTCAGTTAATCGACTCATTTTTTTGTACACAAATTTGAAAGTGATACCAAGTACGCCTCTATACTTAATGCTGGAACCCTTGTATCGTGTAACGAAAATTCTCATTCAAATTAATATACAATATGAAGAATACTGAGTCGTTTTACTGAATAATGTTGTCCTTGAAATCTTCTTAAATTTGTCTTAGTATTCACATATCAGCACTCATTTTAATAAAACTATTTTTAAAGTTTGTTGAAGTATTTATCTTCCCATGATTAAATGGCATAACCTATTGAACACAAATGACATAAGAAATGTCAAAAAATACGCAGTGTTGCCATTAAAACCATTTTAAATTCTCTATATCTATAGGAAAATCTTATATTATGTCAGCACTGAATCATGGACATTTTACATTTAAATTGGTTATGTTTGTGATTGTTTCGATCTTGATTATTATTATTATTCTTGATTATTTTTTCATTGAATCAATCCCAAACGTTTTAGACGTTTAGTCAAATGTTCCCCTATAACAAGCGCCCAAAAAACTGTGATTTTTATGAATTTATGAATCAAAAACGGTTGAACTTTTTGAGTGGGTTGTTGATGTATATTTATTATTCAACCAACTAACAATTTGTTTTTCAGATCGGAAACTCCAGTTCTGTATCACATCATTCCAGAAAAACGTAATGAACGCATAGGTAACTCTATGATGGCTAGCACACATGTCTATGATATGGCCGCAGTTGCACAACCTGCTCAGGGAGGCGGTAGACGTACAGATAAAGAAGGAATGGTGGAGTTGGCTCTTGATCCTTCGGAGTTAGACTTAGATAGTGATGCTATGGCTGTACGTTATGAACAACAAATGAGAGAAAACCAGTCCCAGCTGCAGAAAGAAGATCTCAGCGATATGTTGGCTGAGCATGTGGCTAAACAAAAGGTAATTTTTATTCAAGCATTTGATTTTAACGCTTTATATTTCGGAATAAGGAGTTAATACTAATTGCATCTAATTCTTTTTCAGAATAAACGTAAGAGACAACAGCAACAGGACACAAAACAAACGAAGAAGTATAAGGAATTCAAATTTTAATATTTATGGTGTTTTTCTATTAGGATATTTAAGAACCCTTACTATGTAATATAGTGATTAAATAAGTTTTACAATTATTCAAAAGAACAATTATTTTTCAATGTACAAAATGGAATTTTCTTGTAATAGAAATATAGCTTACAGAACCACAAAGTTTTTTTATTGAACTTGAATTGGAAAATCGGCCAGTTAACCGATGCTAACCTAACCTAACCCTTACTATGAAATATAATTTGAATTTTAATATTTATGGTGTTTTTCTATTAGTATTTTAAGAACACTTACGATGCAATAAAGTGATTAAATTAGTTTTACAATTATTTTTCAATGTACAAAATGGAATTTTCTTGTAATAGAAATATAGCTTACAGAACCACACAGTTTCTTTTTATAGAACTTGAACTGGAAAATCGACCTGTTAACCGATACATATAAGAAATTAAATAAAATGTTTTTTTTATTCCTTGAATTCATCGCTCACTCAAAGCATCTCGCGAACTATAAGACTCAGAGAAAAAGAGAGATATAGAGGAAAATTAGTGTTTCTTAAATGAAACACCCTATATTTTTCGACTCGGTTTTTAGCTGCAGATTTGTCGAAAAGGTCATCCATTTCAAAGATATATCGAGTTTTTTGACTTAATTTTTTTGAAAGGATACCTCATATATAAATATTATTCGGAGATTAGATTCATTCTGTGCCATTGTATAATTGTAATCAAGTCATTTATAGTCATTCCCATAAAAAACCACTAACTCTATGGGCCAGTTGCATGATAGAATAAAAAAGATAGATATGATATCGCGCAGCAGTGGGCGTGTCTAATTCCAATAAGTGACGTCACCTTGTGAGTTCGGCGCAATGTTTACTCACATCGACAATCGACACATTTTTGTGGCCGGACATAATTCGTAGTTTACGTGTGGTTTTGATAGTTTTTTCATTTTCGAAGCCATTTTTCAGTGAATAAATTCAAGAAAATGAGGTGTGCTGTCTTTGGATGTGGTGTCGACAATCAGGCGAAAGGATTTTCGCCTGATACGAAGTTCTTCAGCTTCCCAAAAGACAAAGAATTGGAAGCTAAATGGAAACATATTTGCAAACGAGAAGACAAATTTATCCTGAAAACTGCTCGGATTTGCTCCAAACATTTTTGTGATGAGGATTATGAGCGAAACCTGAAGCACGAGTTGCTTGGATACAAGCCAAAAAAATATAGACCCCTAAAAAAGGACGCTATACCATCAAAAAACTTATCGCTACTTAGCAAATCTGAAAAACTTCAAGAAAAGAGTGCATCTCTCAGGGAAGAACGCATTAAGAATAGGGCACGAGAAAAGGAAAGAAAGGAGTTGATAAAAACTGTTTTGGAAGAGTAAGTTATTTTGGGGATTGTACATTATGTCCTATCATTAGATATACATATATACATCATTTTGTTGGTATTTTTCATTTGAGGTATAATATTTAGCAGTGCACATAGATATTGGGTTATTTGTATACTAATTTGGTTTGGTTTGGATTGGTTTTTACAGTCGTTAATTTGAAGCTGTTGGCAAAAACAATATCCTCCTAGCATGTCTATTAACTAACCCTTGCTGGTCAATTTCAGTTGTCCCTTGCATGTATAATATCCAATAAATAATAATAGGTGTTTTTTGCTTGTAGAGTGAATGTTTTGGATGGTGATAGCGTTAACTTTAGTATAAGTGAATATCATCCGATTAATGAAGAAGAGGATTTGGTAGATGCTCAGGTAGATGTATCTACTCGAGAAATAGGGTACATATTTCATATTTTCATCATAATTTGCCGCTGTAGTTTGAAGTTCTAGTATTCTTGGTTTGGTTTTAATTTTCCTTCTTAATACTATTTTTTAGAGTCAATACTGACACACAAGTAGATGATCGTGACAGAATAATAGCTAGCCTTCAAGAAAAATTGAAAATTTTGGAACATAAACAAGATATTATTGGAAATCTATTTAGCAGGGAACAACTAAAAAAACTAGAGGGATCAAAGGCTCGCCTAAGATGGTCTGTCGAAGACATTTCAAAAGCTATTGTAATATATTCTGCTGGTCCCAGATCATACAGATTGCTCTTGAAGAAAGGGTATCCCTTCCCTGCAGTATCCACTCTTCGATGCTGGCTCAGAAAAATTCAAATTTCTCCTGGAATATTAAAAAGTGTTTTCAATATTATGAAGCTATCAGATATGAGTACTCTGGATAATGTGTGTGTTATATCATTTGATGAAATGAAAATTAGAAAATGTTACCTATACGACAAAGTCAAGGATGAAACTTTGAAGCCATACAGCTATGCACAAGTAGTAATGTTAAGGGGACTTTTCAAAAGTTGGAAGCAGCCTATATTTTATGATTATGATTTCAAGCTTACTAAAGAGAAATTATTTGAGATAATCACCTTTGTGGAATCCTCAGGTAATTAATTATTTCTAGTAAATTAATATGCTTTTTTGGATAATTTAATTTTTCATGAAACAATTTATTAAATAATTACTTGCAGGTTTTCAAGTTGTGGCTATGGTAAGTGATCTGGGAGGTGGAAATAGATCTCTTCATAGTGAACTGAATTTGAAACATAATAACACTAGCTTCACAAATCCTTCTAATGGTGAACCTGTTTTTGTATTTGCTGATGTTCCCCATCTAATGAAGTTAATAAGGAATCACTTTGTTGACTATGGGTTCATAGTAAATGGGAAAGAAATAAATAAAACCACAATTGAACAACTCTTGGAAGTCACAAGCACTTCTGACTTGAGAATAACACACAAAATTTCAAAAGAGTCCTTAAATGTACAAGGAGCTGCCCGTCAAAAAGTAAAACATGCCACAAAGTTATTTTCACATACAATATCAATGGCCATTTCTCGATGTGGAACAATGGGGTCTATAAATCAACCAAACTGGGTAGAATGTGCAGAATTCTTCAAACTGGTATTTATATTATTTGTTTAATTCCATCTTCTTAAAAAATAGTAAGCTATTCCTATGCCTTTTAAGGTGAATGATTGGTTCGATATATTGAATGTACGAGTTCCTAAAAGTGACAGTAGAGATACAACCAAAGCTTATGGACTTGCATTAAGAACACAAGACAGTATACTCACTAAAATGAACCATACTATGGAGAACATGAGAGTGAAGGGCAAAAGAACTTTACTTCCATTTCAAAAAGGTAGGTACAGTAATAAAGTTTTTCTTTATAGCTTTCTATAAACATACATAAACTAAGTGACGTGGCTAGAGGAGGAAAAAAAAGAGGGGTGTTTATGGATGAGTTATCTAACATTGCTTTCATTCTCTGTCAATTTTGTTTAAGAATATTGCAGTTTTTCAGAGGGGTTGTAGCTCAAAGTGTAATTTGGGAGAAATTTGATGCCTACGACAAAGAAGAAGGTCAAAATTTGGCAATAAGAGTTTTATATGACTTATAATCAGTACTTTGGATTTACATAAGGATCAAATTTTCTAGTTTTCTTTGTTTTAGGTGTAATTATGACAAATACCTCTTTGAGATTGTTATTCGAGCATCTGAAGGCAAGATTTTCCACAAAATACCTTCTGACATACAGGCTAAACCAAGACGTTTTGGAAAACTTTTTTGGAGTTATAAGGGCTAAGGGAGGGCTTCATGATCATCCAGATGCCCTTGAGTTTAAATACAGATTGAGGTCCTACATTCTCGGTAGAAATGAGGGCTCTCTTTCAAGTTTTGGCAACGTTGAGGAGGACGATACTCCTGATTTACCTATTGAGGAAGTTAATCTATGTGGACATTATTTTTCAGCGGTTGACGACAACAAAGAACCTGAGGAGCCTAGTGACTCAACAACACTTAACTCAGTTGATATTGAACTGAGTGATATTGAGTATGATGGATTGGAAAACCTGGCTGGTTATATTTGCTATAAAATGAAACATCTTGATACCTCTACCTCTACAACTTCAACATCGAGCTATACTTGGGTTTCACATTTGAGTGAAGGTGGCTTATCAAAGCCATCTTCAGAATTCATGATACAGTTGGAAGAACTTGAGAAAATATTCAGATCTGTAAATAAGGACAGTTTATTGATCTCCAAGAATTATTTGAAGAAATTAGTGGAAATGAGTTCTCATGTGTTGTGTGAAGAGAAGACCAAATTATTGTTTTTTCGTTCTCGAATGTTTTTTAGAATGAGGCAGTTGAATCATGATTTGCTTAATGTTGATATTTCTAGAAAACGAAAATATAAAAAAATAATGAAATAAATATATGAACTGAGTTTTAACATTGTTTTATTTGCAATATAATAGTAAGATTAACCAAGGGTTAGTCTAAGTCTAGTTGTTAGGTAATGATTGTTTTCAGCCTTGTTACTATTGTTGTCGCCTTAGTTACAAGACCTAAACTTAAACTCAGATCTTGATAAATACTGATACTTGATACATTTTTGTTGTTTATATAACACAGTAGGTACAGACTGTCGTGCGATTATATTTTGAACTCTGCACCTACATCCTAATCTACTAAAAGTTGAATTTACTATAGACGAAAATGTTAGTGGTTTGTAGGGCTGGGTGACAGTAAACAATCCTTTTCGATTGGCCGACGTTTCGAGCAAATTTTACTCTTTTTCAAGGCTTAAATAAAATCACAGTCAAACCAATATCACAAATACAAATTAATGACAACGATGGTCAATAAACGATACAACAAGAAATGATGAAGGCGAACACATCAAACTGAAAACAAATTGAATTTACTCTTGTATTTGATATGTATAGTTTTCTAGAGAACCAAAATAGAACTTAAATGGGTAATATATCAAACTTTTTTAATTGATCCAAATATATGACAGGTCTTCTATTTGGGGGGAGGTTTTTGGAGCATATTTATACGATTTTGTTTTGTTTGATGTTGATTTTAATGCCCTGTATACGAATTTTCAGACATATTTCAGAGTGCCATAAGAGGGAGGCTGAAGCCTCAAAGGCCTCCCACGCTACGCCAATGTTCAATACTTTAGTGTTCAAGAGGAGAAACCATTGAACATTCTCATTTCAAGGAGGGACACAATTTTTTTTGCGGCATCTAGGTTATAGGAGAGGTGAAAAATATAAACGGACACCCTGCATTTACTTATTTTGAGTTCGATAATTTTTCATCACATCCAACTAGTAACTTAAAAACCTTCCAAACAACTAATATTTCAAATTTCTACTTGCTAATATTAAAGCGCGCCATGAATAACTCACAAGATGACGTCATGCTGCGCGGATCGGACGAATTTGGAACCGCTACGTATCATATCTCTTCTTTTCATTGTATCATGGGCCAGTTGCACCATTTCCAATTAAAATTGAATGATTAAAAATTTAAAAGTTGATTACTCTATGATTTCTCAAGACAAATCAGATATTAATCAATGTTTAAATTTTAATCAGTGTTAAGGCAAATGGTGCAACTGGCCCTATATCTCTAAAACGATTAATAATTTCTAATTAAGTGAAACGGATAACATTTTTGAAAAACCGTTAACGGGATGCTTTTTGGCAAATCTGTTTTGAAAAACATAGGATGTCCCATTTAACCAACCATTTTTTCTCTATATCTTTCAAATGGTATTTAATTTGTCATGAGTATCATATAAACCATAATAATTAATGAAAAAATGTTTTAGAATATCTCGAACAGAAACCAAGGCAAATATTTGAAACGGTAATTATTCAGAAACTTCTTGTACCTTGAGAACGAATCAAGATATCTATGATCTCCTTTCTGTCATCTTATTATCTCGAAAAAACAGAGATAGGAAGTCCCTGAAGATTTTTTCTCTAGATGCTTTCAGTGAGTATCGAATTTAGAACACCCTATACTGCTATAGTATATCCAAAGTCACTTGGAGGAAGCCCAAATATTACGATTATTTTTTTTTAATATACAAGGATTGTTCAAGTTTCCAGAAATTCCTTTGGGGCCAGTGAATTTATCACCTAACAATACTTTCAAATAAAACCCGGTATTTAGCGGATCGTAGTATCCACTTCAAAAGAGACATCTGGGCAAGCGTTTTTATGGACTACTTCAAGTGATTTTAGATATACTCTACAAGGATATCCAATACAATATTTTTTAAAACAAAATCTGAATACTCATAGTTTTAGAGTTGAATTGAATGGCCGTGGATTCGAATTCCGCCGCTTTATATTCATTAGAATTTTATATTAATATTGTAAAGTTCTTAATTATTAATTTCTTTGGAATTGAAAAAAAATTAGATGACCTTTTATTGAAGAATAAATATGTGCATGATATAATTTTCCGAACAAATATAACTTTTTTTTTTATAAATTTTCACATAAAACTATTATATAACAGTCTCATCAAAGGCTGAAAATCTGGTTCTTATAAAATTAAAAATAAAGACATAAAAACGTTTTCAAAAACTTGCATATGGTAGAAAAGGATGGTAAATCAGACGACCGTTTGAGATTGCTTCACTCATCCTGAAAAGTGGTGGGATCTCGAAAACACTGAAGGGAAAGGAGTATTCAAACTTTAGCATATAAAAACGAATCAGTGTAAAATTTGCAGTGTTTCAATTCAAATTGAGATATATCATGGTAAAAAGGAAAAATAGTTTGAAAATTGAAAGGACTTTTTCACAAAAATTGTTTGTATTCATGTTGATTTTACATTAATGAATTTGCATAATACAAACTTATCTTTAAATAAGAGCCACATATGGATGGAATTAAAATGAGAATAAAAATTTTGTCATAATTTTATATTTAGTCATAATTCAAATAAAAAGTAATTCATATACATTATCAATCCAAATAGTATAAAAAAAAAATAATAAATTAAATCAAATCTGCTACGTTCATTGGCATTTCATCAATCTGTGTTGAATAATATTGTTCAATATCTCTGAGAATCCTGATATCATCAGACTTGACAAAGTTTATAGCGACACCCTTGCGACCAAATCTTCCAGAGCGACCAATACGATGAATGTACAATTCTCTGTTGTTGGGAAGGTCGTAGTTGATAACCAAACTGACCTGTTGTACATCGATACCTCTAGCCAAAACATCTGTTGTGATGAGTACTCTGCTTTGTCCGGACCTGAATTCCTTCATGATTCCATCTCTTTCTTTTTGGGGCATATCTCCATGCATAGAACTGACAGTGAAGTTGTTTTCCCTCATTTTTTCTGTCAACCAATCTACCTTACGCTTGGTGTTGCAGAATATAACAGCTTGTGTGATGGTTAAAGTATCATATAAATCACATAGTGTGTCAAATTTCCATTCTTCACGCTCGACAGCTACGAAAAATTGTTTGATTCCTTCCAATGTCAACTCATCACTGAAAAATGAAAATGCTTTTTAGTATACAAAATTTATATTTCAATATTTACGTATTTATTATTATAATAATATTACCTACCGCTTAACAAGAATTCTTATAGGATCCGTCATAAATTTGGAAGTTATTTCCAAGATTTCATGTGGTAAAGTGGCTGAAATCAGAACAACCTGGGTTGAGGGTGGCAAATATCTATAAACATCATAAATTTGCTCTTTAAAACCTTTGTTCAACATTTCATCGGCTTCATCAAGAACTAGCATTGTAACTTTCCTGGTACGTAAGGCCCTTCTTCTTATCATATCTAGAATAATAATAACATTTTCTTTATTTCCGATCTCTAATCAGTACATAAATAAATAGAACATGAAATTTTGAAATTACATGAGACTACAGTAATTTGATATATATCTTTGGTTGTTACCACTTACCATAAACTCTGCCTGGGGTGCCGCTAACAACATGTGTACCATAATCCAACTTTCTTATATCTTCTCCCAAATTGGTACCTCCTATGCAAGCATGACATTGAACATTCATGAAGTCTCCTAAAGCTAGAATAACTTTTTGGATCTGTACTGCCAATTCACGAGTAGGTGATAAACACAAAACTTGTGTTTCTCTTAGAGTCAGATCTAATTGTTGAAGAATTGCAATCGAGAATGTTGCAGTTTTACCAGTACCAGATTGTGCTTGTGCAATAACATCTCTTCCTCTCATTATTGGCTTTATAGCTCTTTGTTGAATAGCTGAAGGCCTTTCGAATCCTGAAATAGAAGTATTATAAAAGTAATTCAATGAATTGAAATTAATATCATCAAGTAATTTGAAACTTAGGCTTAGATTTTCAACTTACCATATGCAAATATTCCTCTGACCAGCTGTTCTTTCAAATTCATGTTATTGAAATTATCAATTACTTCAACATCTTCACTAGTTTCGAATTCAACATTAGTTAAATCCTCAAAAACTGCACTACGGCCCCCGACCGAAGCCGATCTTGCAGCATTATTAGCCATATTTGCAACCACTTTTAATGGAAATTGATAGATTTATATTTTAAAGTAAAAGTAGATCACTACGTAATCTACGTATCCCACTTTATATGACAACAATCAGAATACTAACTTACATTAATCACAAGCTTTTCTGTTGGAGGTTATCAATTTTTCTGCTTTATCCATAGAATAATATAATTCTTCTTCTTCTTCTTCTATATGGTTTTTTGGGCTCAACCATAGGTTATGTACCCAGTCTCAGAATTATAACTTATCATTACTTCTTTTTTAACCACGACAGTAGCTGATCTCATAAAAAAACCACAGAACACTAGAAAACTCATCTTCAGCCCACAGAAATAATAATATTTGTGTACTGTGTTTCTTTCACAATTTCATAATAATCACAGAACACTAATATATAACGAGCGTAAATTAAAATTCGTGGTAAAGAGTGCTGTGAACTGAAGAAGAGTTTTCTAGTATTCTGTGATAATAATATTTTATATTCTATGTTTCATTCAGAGTTCTTCTTTTTTGAATCAGTGGTCATAACAATTAGTTATGAATCCAACTCCTTCAAAAAAAAAATACAAATGGGGCTGGTATCAAGACTACTTGCACCATTTTATTCGAACCTACTAACTAATCTGCTAACTCAAAATAAAAAATATTTTCAACTGTGGGTTTATTTTCACCTTTTTGGTGAGTGTTACAAAATACTAATTCATCTGAAAGTAGAAATGCATAGATACTGAATATTTATAATTTTTATTTGCTTATTTCAAATTTACGCCTTAGTCTTAAAATCATGAAAAAGACAACATTTCTTGTCAGAAATTCAGTATCTGTCAAAAAGTCAAACTGTCAATTTCAAAATAAGTAACGGTCTTCCAAACCAAACAAATTCGAATTCTAAATGTGAATGCGAATTGAAAAAATCAAACTAGTAGTAAGTAACAGTGTAGTTAAAAAGTGAAAATAAAGGAGTTTTTGATATTGATAACGAAAAGAAAAACTTGGAAGATGAATACTCCTTTTAGATCTACACATCACACTCCAAGAATGTTGAGGAGGGAAAAAACAAATCTCTCTACTGCAAGCTCTGATTCATTGAAAGAACCGGTAAGAGTCTATTGTAGAATACGCCCTTTGAACGATGAAAATGATGCATCGTGTATTTCTTTGATATCACCTACAGTATTATCACTCAATACTGCTTCAGATCCAAAGTATACATTTCAAAGAGAACTTCACTGTCAGTTCAAGCAGATTTTCACTTCTTATGCCACTCAAAAAGAAGTATTTGATTTTGTTGCTTTGCCTCTTCTTCAGGATTTATTGAAGGGTAAAAATGCTTTATTGCTTGGTTATGGTGTAACTGGTTCAGGAAAAACACATACTTTGTCTGGTGAGCCCAGTGATCCAGGAATAATGCCTCGTTGTATTAACTCAATATTCAATACAATAGGTAATTATCAAACACCTAAATTCACTGTAAAACCAGATAGAATGAATGGATTTCAAATTCAGTCAGAAAATGATGCTATTCAGGATAGGCTTTTGGAAAATAAAGCAAATAATGCTAAAGCTGCCAGAGGTAAAACTCCCAGGAAGGTTGTTGAGCAACCACATTTTTTCAACGATGGGATTAAGATCAGTGATATGGATGATACTTGTTCCTATGCTGTATTTGTTAGCTACGTAGAAATCTACAATAACATTGTTTATGATCTATTAGATGAGTCAAATGGTAAAAATTTACAACCAAAAATTCTCAGGGAAGATTTACAAAAAAATATGTATGTTATTGGGGTAACAGAAGTGGAGGTTAAATCTGCCGAGGAAGCTTTTGAAGTTCTCAATGCTGGCAAGAAGAAGAAGAGAATGGGACATACCTTAATGAATTCAGAATCGAGTCGTTCGCATTCAGTATTCAATATTCGTTTAGTTCAAATTGAACAAGTCGCTCATAACAGCGATGGAGTTGCTGTGATACCAGACTCTAATTTGATCAGAATATCACAGTTGAGTTTGGCTGACTTGGCTGGATCTGAAAGGACAAATCGAACCCAAACAACAGGTATGAGACTAAAAGAAGCTGGAAGAATCAATAATTCTCTAATGTGTCTGAGAAATTGTTTAGAAATCTTGAGAGAAAATCAGCTTACAGGATCCAATAAGTTGGTACCCTATAGAGACAGCAGGTTAACTTTTCTTTTCAAGAATTTCTTCGAAGGATATGGAAAAGTTGAAATGATGGTTTGTGTGAATCCTTCCATAAAAGATTTTGATGAGAATTTGCAAGTTATGAAATTTGCAGAAATGTCCCAAGACATCAAGATTAAAAAGAATGAACATAAAGACACACCATTTGTAAAGAAAACGGTGAAAAGGACTTTAAATACACCTTTGTCAGTAACTAAAGCCAAATCTAATTCTTCATTTACATTGCCCAAAATACCAAGTTTCATGTTTAATCCCAGTAATTTTGATGATATGATGGCTAATTTGGATCAAGTAGCAAAAGTTTTGCGACTGAGGAGTTCTAAATTCCTTGGAATTCACCATAGTGAATATGGTAATAAGGAAATTAGTTTCAGAAAAAGGTTATGTGAAATGAACGAAGACTATATCCTAAACGCTTCTGAAATGAAGAGTATGAAAGCAATGATCAAAAAGGAAAAACAGGATAGTTATAACCTTAAGAATAAAATTTCTGATTTAGAAACTGTCAACGATAGTCTTGCATCTAAAAATGAAGAACTGGAAGCTGTTATAAGAAGTATGAGGCAGACAATCGATGAGAAAGATATGAGAATCAATCAAAAAATTTTGGAGAAGGAGAGGGCTAAACAGAGGTTTAATTTAGCTAATGAAAAAATATCTCAAGAACTGGACAATAAATTGAGACGACAGCGGGAACAAATACATGCGTCAATGCAAGCTAAAGAAAACAAATTGAAAAGGGTGAGAGAAATATTGGACAGTAATGATGTGGCAGAAGAAGAAAAACGGGAATATACATATGATGCACAATCTATGACACCACCAATGCAAGATATCGTAAATTCTCCCAATAAAAACTTTCATACGCCTGCACCAAGGAACAGACGTTCAAGATCTGATGGAGAAGTTTGGCTGGAACACAATTCTGTTAAGCCAGTACCATTAGGCACTCTTTTGCAACCAGCTATGAAGAAACGAAAATCATTGACTAAATTAACTAAGGCTAGTGATATAACGAATCCTAAACAAAGTAAATATTGTTTAATTGCTCAAGACCAAGACACTGATGGTGAAATTGAAACAAAAGTGTATAAAGGTGATATTGTGACGACATGTGGAGGGGGAGCTCAAGTTATTTTCAATGATGTTGAATTGTTGAGACAGAAAAGCCCAACTGCCAGTCCTTAGCTATTTTAATTTTTTAACTTAGAAATATAATACAATAGTAATACAAACTACAGTTTGTTATTACTAATGATTAATTATCAGTGATTTTAATTGTAAGACTTAAAAAAGTACTTAAACTCATGTGTTTCATGGTTATGGAAATAGATTTTTTGTTGAAGAAACAAAAGTTTTATCATGTGATTCTGTCTTCATTTTATAAACACTTGACTAATTATTGTTAATTAGTAATTATTCTTTTACTTTTAATTAATATTCTGAAACATTTTGTTATAGTAATTATATACGCTCGGTGATTTTAAATGTAAGTGATTCTAAATGTACTAGAAATGTAGTGTTTCTTGGTCATAATTTTTGTGAAAGAAACAAAAGTCTGATTGTGTGAATTTGTAATTTATATACATATTTGTAAAAATGAATTCACTTGATAAATGATTTTTTAATAAGACTCTTTTTTAATAAGAACCTAATACAATTTCAATTTTCGTTTTATCTTCACCAAAAAGAATTTAATTTGCTACAATGCAAGAATGTGAGCAAAAGTAGTTATATCTTCTTATTGTTCATGAAATTGTGTCCTTTTTTCAACAAAAACAACTGAATATAAACTTTTGGGCAAGATAATTTTCGGACAAATATTTTTATAATTATTGTAATAGTTCTCATAAAATATTATGGAGTTCTATAGTAGAGTATCCAGACATAAGTCTAAGGGGGATATTAAGTTACAAATGAAAAAAAATATTGGTCATTCGTTTCCAATGTTCTTTGAATTTACAGACACTTCTTGAGATTGATTTTCACTATTGAAGCTGTTGTCTGCAAACACGAAAAGCTTGAAGATTCGCCTGCACCATTTTCCTTTTTTTGAAGAAGTTTGCTTACTCATAATGAGATTTTGATTAGTTTTCAGATCAACACACATTAAAAGTTGAACATTAAAAAGTTAGAATATTTGAGAAATTGCTATCAAGGGTGCCGCCGATTCAATGCGGGGGATATACTCCCTTGGATACGCTACTGGAGCTCCATCTACCTATTATATATAATTATTATTAGGACTTTGGGTAATAGATACAATGCTATGTACATAAATATGATAGAGGAATGTTGTGTTGCCTATCTGTCGGATAATTAAGGCGGTCTTTGGCTTATAATTTCAATCATAATGAAATTATTGGGAGTGTTTTAGACTTTTTCAGCTGAAAATATGAAGTAATTTTCGAAAAATTGAAAGCTTTTGCTTTCTCAAATGAGTCAACTTTTGTTAAACTAATGATCCCAGCCCCAGTATAAAACATGAAATGCGGAGAATTTTGAAAATTATTCATTTTAGCCAAAACATGTCCAGACAAAAAATGAAGACTACTCACTAGGCTATAAAAAATCAGTTCATGTCATTAAAATATAATTACTGGCATTTTTTAAAGGTAATTAAAAAAAAAAATAAAGTATTTCCGACCAACTGTAGAGTGATTCGTAAATATACAGAAGACTTAAAAACTACACTGAAATTCAATGAAAATAAATAGTACAATTATCTCAAACCATTTTCAAGATATATGATATTTAGTTGAAACCATTATAAACATGAAATTTTTCGAAAAAAGTGGCCTACGTCACAAAGTATCACAGATAAATGATGCCAAGCGAAGAATCAGATTAGTGATTCCCGATTAAATACGCAAATTTGAATATTTGCAATCCTATATTCTTCCTAATTGTCGAATTTATAATAATAATAATAATAATAAACCTTTATTTCATATTGTAATATACAGTACATATAATATATATATAATAAGCAGAATATTTTATTTATTATTTTCTGTATCTACCTACCTGCTGGAATCCAAGGTTAGGCAACTTTTGCTCTCCTATTGTCATTGGTTGTTTCACGTTGTTTGGCGCGCTTGGAGTTTGTCTTCGGAAATTCTGATACATTAAGGTATTTATTGTAATATATTTTGAGTCAATATGAAACGTTGATTCACTTTGGGACATAGGAAGGCGTTCTTGTGGATAACCTAGGAATTGAGTGAAATATCGTGTTACTGATATGTTTTCATTTCCGCGCGCTTCATGCCCAATTTGATAGTTTATGTTGGTGACAAAATTTGCATACTGAAAATGACATAATATGTTTATTACTCTTTAGGTGTATGAACTCGTGAATTTTTGAATGCAAATTGAGAAAATTAGTTTTATTTTGTGGCAGCGCCGCAATATCATTCTTGAATTTTTTTTTTTCATTGATTTTGATTGATGTATCAGATATCAAACCAACAGATGAACTCCAAGGATCAGTTTCTTGTGTATAATAAACGTTTGTAATATGTAGGTATTTCATTAACTTCTCGTTATGAGAAAACTTTGAAGAATGTCACTAAAATAGAATAGAAAATATAAAATCCACTAATGACATGAAAATACGATAGCACTAAAGCTTTTCAAATTTTTTTCATGTAAGGCCCTAATCTAAGAAAAAGAAGCTATGTGAATTTCAATGAACTAATTGTTTCTATATTGTATCTTGTATAATTTGAAGTGTATCGTGTTCAAGGAAAAGTGCAAGGAATGACCATCTTGCGAATATGTTATTATTATTATTATTATTAAACCTCGAATAAACTTTAGGCAATGCCTATAAACTCACAGAAAAAATATTTGTATATCTTCGGAATTTTAAGAAGAAAACAGTGAAAAGTCATCTCCATTTGTGACATCTGCAGTGAAATATTCACAAAAAGTTTTCTGGAATAAATTCAAATATTTGAAATGACAAGAATCTGTCATAATTTGTTAATAGCGCTACCAACAGTTGACTTAACGAAGCTTAACTAATATTCTCGGAATTGGCAAAACAAAATCTAATTAGGGCATTCACCAGGTTTTTAGACATTTCTCACTTGTTGTTTACTGATTCGATTTTGTTTCAGACTTTTTGAGAGACCCACCTGTTGTTTTTGTGTTCTGTAAGGTGGCGCTCTTCAGAAATTCCCGCTATCTGCCTGGCGCTGTTTAAAAATGAAATACTGATTTTAGGCTTTATAAACTTTCACAATAAATTACAATTCAGTTCCTATTGAATTGTCAATGAAATGAATCGAATATAATGACAAAGTTTAGAAGATTGTTACGAGCATAGAATATAAAATATTATTGTTCTATACTCAAAGGTCACGAGAGCCGAGAATCGAGAGAAATGTCAAATATAATCCCTAGAAATCAAGTAGGTATAAATCTGAAAAATCTCCCGTTTTGTCTGAAACTTTTACAGGTATAGGTAGACATACCAAGTTTTCTATGCATCTTAGGACGGACTAAAAGAGACGTAAACCTTCAACATTATAAACTGACATAAATAAAGTCGACATTTTTAGACGTTCGCGAAAAAAAAAATCCCCATTAGGTAAGTTCCCTAAGGTATATCATCGAAAACAATAAACCGGAAGCGTGCAATTCCGTATCCCGGATCCCCGTTCATCATTCCCGGATCAAGCTCGGAGCGCCCGCGGCTTCCGTTGATTGGTAATTGTCTCCGAGACGGGGGGCGCCAATCAAGAGCCGAATCGACGATTCGAGAGGAACAACGTCCCCCGCGACCGGAAGCGCGCCCCCGAGAAACGACAATGAAACGGCGCTTGCAGACATGATCCACCGGAATGTTTTCGCACGACCGGGCGATCGAGCGCCGTAAATTGCGATATCGGCGGATTGCTACCTGGCGGCGGAGGTTAAGGGCCGTATTTCGCGGGAAGAGGGCGGTTTCCCGACGCGAAAAACTCGTTTTCTTTGTACTTGTTTTCGTATGGAAATGTCATCGTGGGTGGGGTACTTTAGGTTCGGAGATATAGAAATATCGTAGTGGATGGGTTCCTTTAGACACGGAGATATAGAAATATCGTAGTGGGTGAGGTCCTTTAGGTACAGATATATAAATATCGTCGTGGGTGATCCCCTTTAGTTCCGGAGATCAGATTTTGTAGTTTTGCGCAAAAGTACAAGGAACTGGAAAATGAAACATTAAATATCTATATTAGGCGGCGGTGTTGAATAGAAGATGTTCTGCGAACTAGTCCTGTCATTGGCTTGTGTTCTGCCTTCTTGGAGCCATGCTTGACAAAATTTCACCTCAGTATCTAAGTTTTTTAGCACCAATATCGTGGTATACCCTTCCTATCGTTTCCTTAAAACTCGGTTTTTCGGCGTTAATTTGCATTTCTTCACATTCTGGGTGTTATTAACACTTGCAAACCATAAATTCCACAACTTTACTGAAATGTGTTTCATACTCAGAGCATAGAGTATTAATCTGAGACTCAGAGATTACTCTGTGTACATATATGCTTATTAATCTATGATTTCATATCTTCAATTTAAGGTCTGTGTACTATCATTGTTTTGTAATTCCATAGAATAATTAATTCATAAATCATAATTCAAATCGAGGCACCATCGCGCTGTCAAATTTATTTATGTTATTTCAATTAGAATCTGATTTTGACGATTACATTAAACAAAAATTAATTACAGAGAACATTTCTCTTTGACACCGTCTGATGTGACAGAAACTCCAAAAGCTGCATCTTTCAGTTTGGTAGCCGTAAAGAGCCGAAATTTATACGAGAAAACTTGCTTAGAATTCATATAGGGAGAAGAATGTTTCGCACTATTCTGAGTCAGTATTGTTGGCTTACTTACAAGCATTGAATATCGAAAAAAAAGAAAGTACTTGAAAAAGAACATAAAGATTATAGCGAATGTTCCGGATAAAATATTGACGAAGGTAAATATAAAATGAAATTAAATCAATCGTTCAACCTATTTTCATTATTACATAAAAATATAAATGAATATAATAACGACCATTATTTGATTTGTAGCAATGTTGGTTTTTTGGAGTAGCGGTTGCATTGAGGAAAGATGAATTGTATAGATTGCAGAAAAATGATGTCCAAGATATGGGATCAAAATTTTTGGTGTCAGTGAATTCAACCAAAACACAACCTCAAACAGGATAGGTATTCACTGTGGTGGATAATGGTGAGCATACACTTTTGAATTTAAGACCAGCTTACACTCCACACGAAAGGTTTTTCGTTTTTTGTAGGTTCTATAAATGTTGAATAGAGCCAGTAGATATTTTCTAAATTACCATAAATAATCGCAGAGTTCCTCAAATTAGAACTTCCACATCTTTTTTCTATACTGGTCATTGTTCCGGCGTTCTTCTGCGTCAATTCTCCTGAAAGTGGAGAAGATATTTTAGGCATCAAACGAAGATTGTTAGTGGCAGTGTCGAAGAAGATCCAAATTTATCAATTTCACGTTGCGCACAATATTTGGTCCTCTCTTACGATACGCTATGGCGTATTTTGCATCTGGATCTGCATCTCCATTTCTTTAAGGTTCAGTTGACACAAGAACTTAATTTTATGGGATTGGGGAGAGATGCGGTTCCAGCAAGATGGCCCAATAAGCCACACAACACGACCCGTTTTGGGTTTATTATATGCTAAGAAAAATTCCCAGGACGAGTAGTTTCACGTTTCGGATATGTAACTTGGCCACCAAGATCTTGTGATTTACCGCCTTTGGATTTTCTCTGTGGGTTTATGCAAAGGATCGTATTTATGCTGATAAACCTTAGTCTATTGACGATCTGAAAACTAACATCAAGTAAGATCGAGTCCTGTAAGAGATCTTGTGAAGGACATTCAAATTATGTTCTATTCCACACATAATGGCAAGATCCGAGCATTATACATTAAACGATAAAACTACAAGACACCAAAAATTGAAATACTGGACCAAAGTTTCTTTTAACAATTTTTTAAACTACCAGTGCTGCACCAAAAAAGGATTTTGGAGAGAAGAAGCGCGCTCTGTACCAGAAAAAATATTATCCTGTAGATTTACATTCAAAATTAGCATTAACGCGATGAAAACTTTAAATTGGATTATCTATGTTGAATTTAAATTAAATATCTTCTGAAAGGAAGATGCTGTGAGAAGAAAATCAAACTTTTGTTTCGGGAAATATGAGTTATTTTATTTCAATAACTAGATTTACATAATTATACTGATTTATTGCTTCGACTTATTTTAACATACATTGAGTGAGCTTCCTTCATCTTAACAGTCTAGCATAACAGTCATAGTTCAAAAGTCATAAGTCATTTTCTTCTACTTAATTACATAGGCGTACAACTTTGTTTCCGCCGTTTTGTTTTCCGAAATTCGAGGCTTTCTTGTGAAAAACTGGTTCTACATTTATGATTCAAAGTATTGTCCATCGCCAGCCACTACTTTCTCCCATCTTTTGGGCAGCGTACTTTTGAAGCGAACCATGAATCGATTCAATTTTTACTTCTTCATAAGACCGGAAGTGCTGGTCAGCCAGGCCGTGTGCCATTGATAGAAACAAGTGATAGTATGAAGGAGTAACATCTGGAGAATATGGCGGGTGGAATCATGGCCCTGATATCCCCATGATTTTCTGCGCTCTGCGCTTAGGATTATCGTAATGAACCCATTTTTCGTCTCCAGTCATAATGCGATGCAGAAATCTCTTCCGTCTTTGCCTTGCAAGCAGTTGTTCACAAGCAAACAAACTCCGTTCAACATCAACTCGCACGGCACCCAATTTTCTTGCTTCTGAATCATTCTCATGACTTCCAGGCGTTTTGAAATGGCTTGTTGCGTCTCTCCCAATGATCCTGCCAATTTTTGTTGCGTTTGACACGAGTCTTGATCAAGTAATGCCTCCAGTTCTGCATATTCGAAAACCTTCTCTCTTCCACCGCCATGCTGGTCTTCCACGTCGAAAGCACCGTTCTCGAAGCGTTGAAACCACTCTCGGCACGTTCTTTCACTAATAGTGGCTCACCTTAAGTATTTTAGAGCATTCGATGAGCCTCAGCCGCAGACTTCTTCATATTAAAGCAGAAAATTAAAACCTCCCGCAAATGACGAGAATTTGGCTTGTAAGCTGACATGTTTAATCTAGATTAATCATGTCAGGAGAAGCGCTTCTCCTGAGGGCATGTCCAATATTCTTTTTTCTTGCTTTGTAATTTGACCCTCGATAACCTTTCCACATAACTAATATAAGATCTTTTTCACAACAAGTTTGACACCCTGTTTCTCGAAAACTAAACATTTGCGGCCCCATGTTTATAGGACATTTTTTCCTTAAAATGATTCGAGGGATCTGTCATTTTTATTTGTACAATCAATTAGAAAAATTTGATCAATATTCTAAATTGAATTTTGTTTTTTTTTCGTTTACTTTCGGAAAATGGAAAACCCTTTATATTTTAAAACATTGAAATGGCCGATTACAACTCGTGCGATAAACCATCTTCGCGAAGCCATAAAAAGTCGAGAAGAAACCCAAAACGTCCGTACCAGTCATATCTCCGTACCTAAATGCCCGGAGATTACCGCCATCGCACACAAAAAGGACGCTCTCCGAATCCAATCTTCTTCCACGTCGATCTAATTCCGCCGGTGGAAAATGGAAGTCGCAAGTCGTAGGAGATATAACGACGCGCCCGACGCCCAAGTCGTTAGTTTTAACGACGTCGCTAATGAAACAATCCAAGGATGCAATTATGAGGGATGACACATTCAAGACTCCAGTGGCTCCCTCTACGCCCATTCGGTGATAACAGGATAACTCGGAGCTTTCTGCAAATTAAACAGGGTTTGTTGCTTCGTCGAGATCGGCGTTTTTGTTTTTTTGGTCTTAAGAGGGAACATCACCGCGAGGTTGCTCAGTTCAAAACGAAATTAGAAATAAACTGCTCCACATGAGTTAGGGATATTGACTAAAATTGCAAAAAAATATAGTTTAAATGAGATTTTTGTGATGAAAATTCATATTAATATGATTTCAAGTTGCAGGAAATAAAATTAATTTTAGCCTCTAGGTCTTAACCACAAGGTGGTTAAGAAAAATCGAGTCTTCCAGTCTTTGACGCTTATGGTCACGTGTTAATGGACGTCTAGAACCTACATTCACCTCTCTCAAACGTCGTCTGATGGTTTCGATGGAAACTTGACCCCATCTGCATTTTGAAGAGTATTCCGTAGCATTCTACACGTAGATGTATGGTTTCTTTTCGACGAAACGGTGATGAAACGATCCTGAGCAGGTGTTGTTTTTCGTCGCCCACCAAGTCTTGGCCTTTCCAACACGAAACCTGTCTCCCTGAACCTATTCCCAAGTCGAGATATCACACTTTGGCTGACTTGGAGCCTTTCCGCTACAACAACCTGAGTAAGGCCAACCTGTAGCATTCCGATAGCCCTATTAGCCTCAGCGTTTGTTAATTTACGTCTTGGCATTTTCAGAAAACTCGTTTCAATTCGAAGCCGTTGATAAACTGACTCCATCTCAAAATAAGAACATTCATGAAGCATATGCAAAGAACCAAACTTCAGAAAAAAGGCGACCAGTTTGACGAAATGTCTCATACTGATTTTTATTGGATCGATTCAAGTTGTTATTGAGTTTTAAATGATTTTACAGCGATTTTCTCGAAGATTACATACTTTTCAAAACGATTGAACACGATATCCCTAACTCTAATGGAGCAGTATATTCCTTCTTACACATCAACAATTTTTATGGAGTTTTCATATAATATCCTTGAACAATAATCTACATGGAAGAAAGTTAATATTTTTAATATGCGAATGAAAAAAAAATTTGGTAACTTAAACAGAAATACAAATTCGTCAGATTGTTTAAAGGTGGTCCGGATTTCAATGCAATAACTATGGCGTCGGATAGAACAACTCTTTTCATGAAAAAACTATTCCTATAAACATATACCCTAACAAGCTTCGTTTTCGAGATACAGGGTGTTATTACATTCATTGTTTTAATTTTTAGGTATTGAAGTCTTGATGTTTCGAATTAGGTAAGTGACTCCTGCTAAACTTATCCTGTGGCGTAGATATAGGAGATGCGATGATCCTCTTCTCATTGAAATTATTGTTTTCTTTTTCGAAAAAATTGTTACATTTCTAAAATCAAAGGAGCTTCCTTGAAAAAAAGGTCTCTTGAATTATTTTCATAGAATCTAGCATTTTCGAGATAATCGAGTACAAAGCAAATACCTACTATCCACAAAAATCTACAAAATTAATTATTCAAATTTTCCCATCTCCATCTCGCTCCTTCGTCGCTCGTTGGAATTGCCTTCTGCAACGAGTATTAGACGATATATTCTCTATTTCAGTCAAGTTTTGTCGAAATTCAATGAAAAATTGAGATTACCTTTACATCCTAGTGACTTTTGTATTGAATTTGGGCAGTTGGTGTGACTGTTACGAAAATTGACAGATAACCGAATTTAAATTTGAATCGTACGTTTCGAATTTTGAAATAATTTATAATTACTCATTAAATTCGTGAATTATGTCTGACGAAATCGATTAAACACCACCAGAATTGAGAGAAATTGCGAATAATGTTGCAAATCATTCCAAACTATATTATATTGGCAATTGACGTGTGTTGAAATTGGATAGGGTCGGAAGTCAGTGTAGACAACAACAAAACAAAAAATATAACTGAAATCAATTTTGTAATGAGTTAATGATATCACTGTTTTGACTCGTGTTTTGAATATTGTAATGAACTCGTTACGATACTGAAATAGAGAAACATACTTTTGGATCCTAGTTCCAGAATAATCCGGAGAATATTCCGGATATCGTAAGATCCTTGATGACGACTCATGAAACAAAACGGACACGGTTCCCTGGTGTAATACGGGTCGGATGGATCGTTTGAAAGGGCGAAATTCCCGATTTATCCTCGTTTGGAATGAATTCTAGACCCGGGAATCGGGAGAAAATTGGGTCCCGACGAAATGACAACGGGAAAATTTCCTCCTCTTTCCTCGTTACTCATTAGCACAAGCGGTGGCATGAAAAATTTGACAGGGTCGGAACGGCTCCGGAAACGGATCTCAAAGAATTGACCATATTCACCGTCGCCATATTGTTTTGCGACAATACCAACTACCCAGTGTTCCCAACGGAGAAATATTGAGTTTACTAGAAAAATACCGCTAATATCAAAAATATTATCAGCCATAGAGATTATTTTTCCACTGACTATTTCCAAAAATGAAGCGAAGCCTTCATTTATACACTCGGCCACAATTAATTTGTTCAGAAAACCACCTTTCACTAATGTTTTTATTTCCAAAACGTGAAATTTTTGCAAAATATTGTCCCAAACAAGCCTATCTGACGTAGCAGCCAGAAAAGGTACACATAAACTTCACTTAGAAACTTTATATTGTGGAATTTTTCTAGTAAACTCAATATTTCTTCGTTGGGAACACTGGGTAGTTGGTATTGTCGCATAACAATATGGCGACGGTGAATATGGTCAATTCTTGGAATTATGATTTTGCATCGGTTGTAAGGCGCATTCGCCATTTAGTAACCAAGGTATTGGAGTCATTTTGCTTTGTAAGATGTTGGAATAAATTGTGAATTAAACTCGTACAGAAAATGAAATGCATGTTTTTTTCTGAGGTGCGCTATAAGAAAAGCATCCGGTATATACTCCTTTTGGGACGACCAAACTGTACAGTGCATCCCATTTTGGGTGAGACAGCCAGGTTTCTCGCTTGTTATTTAAGATAGAGCCTTGCGGTTTTCACATTCCTGTCCTACTTTTTCGTGAAACTCAAATTGGTCTAATCAGATTTTTCATAACTGTTTCCGTTCAAGAGATACAGGGTGATTTTGGAAATTGATACTTTTCGGACACCTTCTTTATCTCCGAAGTTATTAGAAATAATGCTGAGGTAAAAACTACGTCTGAATCAGAATTCTGCGTAGAATCCAGTGGCGTACTCAAATTTTTTTTTCGGGTTATGGTTTTGAAGATTCAACACAAACCTATATTTTTTTTAATGGAACACCCTATATATCATTACTTCGTTGAATTTGTTATTTTTTCCCTTCAAAATGATGTGTGATACTATATAGGTAGGATGTTCAGAAATGTTAAAAAAAAACACTAAAGCATCAAATAATGATGATTTTTTTGTTAATTGGCAATGGATTTCCCATATAAAAAAAGAATCAATTGGATAATTTTCATTTGTGATTTTTATTTATAGTAGTGTAAGCAAACAAAGATAATACACTCATCACTAACATGAAAAACAAAACGTAGGTACCTACCTAATAGCAACAAATAAATAATGGACAACAATTTGAACAGTTTAATCTGTAAGATAATATGCAATGCTTATGAATTTTTGTATTATTTATTTGTTGCTATTAGGTAGGTACCTACGTTTTGTTTTTCATGTTAGTGATGAGTGTATTATCTTTGTTTGCTTACTCTACTATGAATAAAAATCACAAATGAAAATTATCCAATTGATTCTTTTTTTATATGGGAAATCCATTGCCAATTAACAAAAAAATCATCATTATTTGATGCTTTAGTGTTTTTTTTTAACATTTCTGAACATCCTACCTATATAGTATCACACATCATTTTGAAGGGAAAAAATAACAAATTCAACGAAGTAATGATATATAGGGTGTTCCATTAAAAAAAATATAGGTTTGTGTTGAATCTTCAAAACCATAACCCGAAAAAAAAATTTGAGTACGCCACTGAATTCTATGCAGAATTCTGATTCAAACGTAGTTTTTACCTCAGCATTATTTCTAATAACTTCGGAGATAAAGAAGGTGTCCGAAAAGTATCAATTTCCAAAATCGCCCTGTATCTCTTGAACGGAAACAGTTATGAAAAATCTGATTAGACCAACTTGAGTTTCACGAAAAACATAACATGAGGGCCGCGGAAAACATATCAGTGATACGATATTTCACTCAATTCCATAGACAAATACTAAGGGATATCTATAAATTTCAGGTAATGCCTCAATTTGATGAATATGATTGTGAAGATGTCGACTGAATACTGAGAATGTAAATCATATTTCAAAAATGATTTGATATCCTCATAATTTTGAAACAGGTCAAAAAGTAAGACTTACATTTCTGCTTCTTCCCATTCATACATTATATAGAGAAGCTGCAAATTGTTTCTGTATCTGTTCCAGGTCATGCACTGCAGAAAAGTTAGAAAGCATTACCTCATTTGTGACTTTCAAACCTGACAAATATTTAACATTAGAAATGTTTTTCACCTAAAGAAGTAAAGAAACCACTTACCTCAATGAAGATTCTGCAGATGAAACAGGTATTGCATTCTTGAGAAAATCATAGTCTTTTTGGAAGTAATAAATTGAGTAATCTTCTGCCTCATTGCGACTCCAAGTCAATTCGAAGGATCCTATATGAAAATTTCTTTTGCAACCCATCTGGCTTATCTTCATTGTAACAGTTGACCATTCCCAAGCTCAAGATTACACTTTTTGCATTTTTAAACCCTAGCCAAATGATATAGTTTGAAAAGATTTAAAAAACTTTCCTTGAATCATCTGCGCAGTTGTGTTCCTTGAAGCTTTCACACTATATTCACTATACTCATCACCGTTTTTCGTCTTTATATTGAAAGCGTAGTATTCAATATTACTGCAAGTATTTCTGGTGTTGTTTATCGATCTTAGGAGCAGTTTCTGTTCAGCTGGAATTCCGAGAAATTATTTGACGCAGACGTTAATGTTTTCGTGGTATCAAGAAGCAACAGCTTGGGAATTTCTTTCGAGGAAATATTTCTCCATCTATACCATCTATCCTCAATGACAAATACGTTGGAGAAATATTTATTTCTTGAGTTAACCTGATTTTGAGAAATGTCAAAATTTTACCGCTTGTTGGTTTTGTCGGCTTGCATGTTTTATCAATGTGAAACAATCGTCGCTATGGAAACTTTCTCACTTGAAATGGAAGGAGTGAATGATGTTGGAGAGACCACGTAGACAGAATGAGTGAGAGCAGATGGACAAAATGGGCAGGAGACCAAAAACCCAACTCGAAAAGATCCCCTGGCAGACCAACTAAAAGATGGTGTGAAAGCTGGTCATCAGTTTCACAACTAAGACTGGAAGACAGTGCCTACTTGAATCCCTGGATGTATGGACTAGATATCTTGACTCCAATGAACATGTTGATGTGGTGTATTTGGATTTCTCGAGAGCGTTTGATCGAGTAGGTACCCTTAAAAAGAATTGATTCGATGGATAAAATCATTTCTAAGTGAGCCACAGTTTTCAGTTAGAGTTGGCGCATCTCTATCCCAGAGTAAACGAGTGACAAGTGGTGTCTCGCAGGGCTCTATCCTTGGACCAATGATTTTTCTGATATGTGCGGCTGACCTTCCACAGGTGATTTTATCCTCGTATTCCTCCTATCCAGATGACTTCAAGATTTTTGCTGAGGCGTTCTCCTCAGAGAGATTTGGATCGCATTCTGTATGGTAAAAACTTCATGAGAGTTTGGCAAACATTCGATCCAGACAGACGATCGCCGTAGCGTATGCTATGGAAAATAGCCGATTTGCGAATCGAAATATCTGACAAGCAGGTGGTCGGTACCATTTAAACATTTCCTTCCGAAAATCTCCTCGGACGCGCAAGAAAACGGTCGTTACGGTCCTGTGGTGCCGGCGGCGAGGCCGGGGTCGGCAATTTGTTCGCGTTTGCCGCTTGTTCGTCCGCCTGAATCAATTGTATGTATTACAAGTCCATATCGCTCGCTCTCGATCTAATTTGCTAAAAGGTTTTGTCCAAAGTGGAGTTTTCGCTTAACTTAACAACTGATTCGATATCATACATATTGGATGAGATCAAATCGACGAACGCCGGCTTCGGTACATTCCCAGATGGAAGCGTTTCTCATCTTTTTCCTCGGGGTTTTTCCTCCTTCCCCCCTCCTTCGCGATTTGTCTCGGTTTCTGATGTTTTGAGTAGGGCGAAACGCGTTCGGGAGTGCCGGGAAATGGAGAACGGATTCGTATAGAGGTGGTTTGAGATTGCGTCGATACGAAGGCGGGGTACTTAACTTCTTTTGTTGCAAGGGGGTCGTTGGTCTAGTTTAGCGACGGTGTTTGTGAATATTTCGATTCAGATGAGTCTTTTGACTTTCCGATCCTAATATTTAAGTTTTACGAAAATACAAAGAGAAAAAGAAGTACGATTTCCAAGTGTGTAAAATCATACGATATCAATTATCTATCTGGTTAATGTATCAGCAAAACTGCCATCAACATAACCATTGTCAAACAGAAAATTTTCACGTTATTACGTAGGAATCATAATCGAAAGTAACCCAAGGAGAATGCATGTCATCAAGGCAGAGTAGCGATATACCGGTTTCATCCTTGTTAGGGATCATCAGTACCGCATAATCCAACCCAAGATGACAAACAAACGAAATAGCAGGCACCTTATTAAAAGCAGTATGATAACTGCGATGCGCCACCTAGCGGACAAAAACCTAACTGACCGGGTGAAACCGGTATATCGCTACTCTCCCTTGATGACATGCATTCTCCTTGGGTTACTTTCGATTATGATTTCTACGTAATAACGTGAAAATCTTCTGTTTGAAAATGGTAATATTGATAGCAGTTTTGCTGATACATTAACCAGATAGATAATTAATATCGTATGATATTACACACTTGGAAATCGTATTTCTTTTTCTTTTTGTATTTTCGTTATTCATTACCAAGGATCAGACATTTTTATTTATTATTTAAGTTTTGTTGATTTATCTATTGGTCCTATGGATCTGCTATCAGTAAAAAAGCCTACACATAACAAAAACGGTTCTCCTAATTCAGAAAAGCTCTTAGCTTCAGAGAGGTCTCACAGAGGTCTAGGGGAGATGAGATAAAAACATAAAATGTTACTGATCTGTGCCAGGAAAAAATGTTGTTCAGACTCTACTCCATAGACTAAAACGGTTAAAAGGTGGTGACTTTAAACGTGATATGAATGCTCTGGTCGTTAGAACTCGGCAGCTGCTTCAAAAAACATCCGAAAAGTCAAAAAAGTTTTGAGCGATCGGATATTGTAGTTATAAGATAGTAGTGGAGTTGGGGATATCAGGAGGCAGTGTACTCATTTGGCAGTGGATGAAACATGGATTCATCACTATACTCCTGAATCGGAGAAAACGTTAGCTGAGTGAACAGCACTCGGTGAAAGCCGTCCATCAGCTGGCAAGGTTATGGCAATCTTATTTTGGGACGTGCATGGTATATTGTTCATTGACTATTTCGACAGATATAAAACCATCAGCAGTGAATATAATAATACATTTTTGAATCGATTAAGTGCCGAATTTGAGAAAAATTCCTCAAATGCCAGAGAAAAATATTTTTTTGCTTCAAGAAAATGCTCCAAGTAACAAATCAATGAAAACCATGATCAAATTGAACGAATCGTTATTCCAACTATTTGGTCACTCAGCTTATTCTCCAGATCTAGCCCTCAATGCTTACTGGAATTTTTGCAGACCTCAAAAGTATGGACCAGGGATAGATATTTGGCTCTAATGAAGAAGTGATTGCCGAGGTTGAAGCCTATTTTGAAATAAGGGACGAATCTTTTCACAGAAAGAAAATTGAGATATTAAAGGAGCATTGGAGTACATATATTACTCTTGAAAATGACTATGTTGATGAATAAAGGCAAAATTTCAAGGAAAAATTTGATTTTACTAGTTAGGCCCAGGAATAATTAATGTTATACTATCGGATCTGTTATTACTGACATATAAGGATTTCATTTTATTTCTTCTTTGCCAATATTCTTTTTGAATTTTTATAATTCTTATGATGTGATTAGCTAAAAGTTTTGCACGAAGCTTGAAATTCTTCCTTCATATCAACACCACAAATCTCAATACGGTCGGTGTTGCGTACAAGGAAATATTGGGTAGTTTTTTTATATTCTTCTTGGATTTGCTATGGTATTAGGAAAGAGAAAATCAATTCACAATGGCTTTGTATCATGAAATGGTGAACACTATTCAAAGGTACAAACATACTCTGAAAACTCTCTAGGTTATTTTGAAAGAAATCCGCCTAATGGTTTCAAATTTATTTTGTTTCGTTCTCACTCCGTTATTAATGGACTTCATTAGCCACTTGTAGCCACAACCAATATCTAGAAATTGCCACTTGTGCCCTCGTGGCATTCACTGCAAGTGGTTCAAATTTCACTAATAGTAGAATTAGAAAAAGAAAAGGCTTTTCTGATTTTAATTTGAAAAAGATTCGAACCAGAAAATTGACTCCATGCCTGATAAAACAGGTTTTCCTCAAAAATCGATCATTTAACTTTCGGAAACACCTCGTACATTCCCAAGCCTTATACGAGGGTCGTCCCTTAATGCCGACCCCGCAACACCGGCAGCAGATCCATAATAATTTGTAATTCCGATGCTGTAGCCATCCCTTATAATTCCCAATTGTAGTATTGTCACGGATATCGATCTCTTACGTTCCGTAACCCGAAAACGCTAACGAGCAGCGGTGTTTTTCCTCTCCCCGAATGGGAAACGGAGAGCGAAATCGACTGATTAATCCAGATTATCCGGTCGGCCTGGCATCCGGTCCGTTTGTTCGTTGCCCACTCGCGAGAACGCCAGTTCTTATTGATTAAAACGAGATCGGGGGGCCCCCCGTCTTTTTGCCGGAAAACTTTTTCCGCAAACTTTACCCCGCAAGGCCGGATTTGGCAGGAATTTTTTTGGGGGGGGGGGGGTGGGGGAGGTGGTTGTTGAATATACAAGGTGATTCGTTTGGTGCTTTGGGATTCACCAAAATATGTTTATACATTCATTGGACAAACTAGTTAAAATAAGGAGTTTTTTTTTCAAACGACCATTTAGTCTTTTTTATGGAATATCGTAAATACTTCATATTTTAAACTTTTTATTTCACAAATTTTTGCAATTACTGAAAAAAGGAAAAATAAATATGGAGATTCAAAATTCGAGGCGTTTTGTTTCTATTTCACCTTGGCAAAAGTGATTGCAGATTACAATGACAGAAAAGTATCTTCGGGTGTCCCAAATTCTGTCTCGTCAGGGGATCTCAGAATCCCCTTACTATACAAAAAAAAAAAATTAATGGCACATTTTCGGGCTCGATTTTTGAGTGAAATAATTTGATGAAAACCGCAGTCTTATAAGTTCAACTCTTTTCAAGAAAAAGAGAACATTGGAAAATGGCGTGAATTAAAAGTACTCATAACTTTTTTATTATTGGTGCTATCAACATGAAACAAAAACATCTTACAGGCACTTTTTTTCGTAGAATCCATTGGTGTTATAATTTATTTGTTATTGCCATAAGTTTTGGAGTTATAATACAAATTTGTGTGTTTTTAAATGTAAACCATAACAATTCCTATAACAAATAAAATCGCCTAATTCTTCTTCTAATATTTAAGATGATATATAAATTTCCTAACAAACTATAAAAATCATCAAAAGTTTCAGTTTCACACGGACAATCAAAGTTCCCATCTATTATAATATGTGAACTTCAGATAATTGAAGTATTCTGTGGTCACCAAGGTCTCCGGATTTAACATCCTTGGATATTTTTTTTGGTTTCTTTCAAAGAACATACATTTATTAATTCGAAAGTGTTGGAATGTTGCAAAAGATCACCAATAATAAAGAAGTTTTGAGAACTTTTTATTTCACGCCATTTTCCAAATTTCTCTGATAACTTGAAAACATTTAAAAGGTTTCCATCAAATTAATTTTTTTCGAAAATCTAGTCCTAAAATAGCAAAAAAAATCAGACATCTGTCATATTATATTTAGCATTTGTTTGGTTCTTCCAGCTCTAGGCGCTGTTGGCACTTTGCGCAGCAATAAGTAAGTAATTTATCTATTTTTGAAAACTGAATTCAAATAGTTTCTTCTGATAATTCAAAAAAAAAGTAAGAACCCAAATTGAGAAGAGTTGCCCAAGTAGAGTTCGGAAAATAATATTCGGTGGCCCACATGAAACAGTCTAGACGAATATTTCCATAATATTAGATTTTTAAGAAAGCACCAAGACAGGTCGATTTTTATATGAGGAGGGACATCTTGTGATTGCAAATTCGTTGGTGTCTGAACATCCCCTTGAGTGGGGTGGTGGCCTCTTCAAGAATATTATTTTTTTTGCGTGGTTTTGCTAATTTACAATCTACATCCTCAAGAGTGTTGAGTAAATGTGGTATACAGTCAAACATTGATAGTGGGATATCATTTGAAATATCTGCTCATTAGTACTGATGCTATTATTTTTATTGTGGAAAATGTCAAGTCCAGTTGAATAGTTTTTATATTTGGTGGATATTTCTTCCACATTGTAAGATTTTCTGAGATCTTGCTGAATAATTCTGTTGCTTATATAACAGAGAGCGTTGACGATAGCCCGTAATGTTTTCGATTGAAATTTCTCAGTTTGGTAGGTTTTACTCAGCTCCAGAGTTGCATGCCTAATGTCCATATGGGTTTGGGTAAGGCCTTATTTTTGCCCCATTAGCTGATACGTTTGTCTTAGTTTCGCATTAAGTTGTTTTCAATAGGTATGTGTTTCTATCAGATGAGTCTCTAATCTATTTGACGGTTTCCTTCACCGGTGTTGGCTTTTTACCGATTGTTACTGGTTTGCTATTATGTAAGCGATTTGTAAATGTTGTTGGAGCGGATTTTGTATGGTTGATTTTCATTCTCATTCTATATACCAGTCATTTAGTGAGGTCAGGTGATTTTGCATGTCGATTATGCAGGGAGCATCTGTAAAGCCAGATATGGTTGTCCCATCTCTAATATAGAAAGAAAAGTAGTGGCCCTAGTAAAGAATCTTGGGGCACTCCCGATCTCAATAGATGCTGTCTTGATGTTGCATCATTTCCATTAAATGAATTGAAATACTGAAGTTTTGTAATTGTACATGTCGTACTTAATCGAAAGCCTGGATTATATCTAAAAAGGTGTTTACCATTCTATATGCTTGATGGTTTTTTCTTGGAACGATTCCGAAAGTAAACAAAGATCTTCACCTCAATCAACTAGATGAAAATACTTTCATTTCATCTCCATTATGTTCCATTTTAATCCTCTGTAATCCCCTTCTCAGACTGGAGTGTTAATTAACCGATTCACCCCCACCATAAATCCTCCCTTGGAGCCCCCCCTTTATTTTCCCGGATGCTTTTTTCGCGAACTGTACCGGAACACGGGCAGTTAGGGCAATAAATTGCAGCTTCCTCGACCAAAATCGCCGAGACAGGGAGCGATCTGAAAGTTTTCGGCCAATCGGCGAACGACGATTGGAGCGTTTTCGATGTAACTTTCGGAATTTTCGGACGATATTGGGGTATGTCGATTCGACCGCTTGGTGCCGATTGACTTTATGGAGGGGGGGAGGATTGTGTTTGAGTTTCGGGGGAATGTATTTCTGCCAGTCTAATTCATTAATTTTATGTTTGTTCGATTGTTTTGGTCTCTACTTGACCCTTGTTGGTATTGATTAAAAGGGGAGTATATTTATTTCCGCAAAATTCATTTGATAAAACAATTGTTTCGTCAACTACATGTTGGCTTCTTTAGGAAAGTTTAACTTAAAAAAAATTATAATTAAAAAAAAGGTATTCAAAGGAATTTGTTCATAACTCATTTCATCGATTAATTTGATACATATAGACACAAAATACAAGAGTATGTCAAATCAACATTATTTTTCGATGAAATTTTTCTGATAATGTTATCGTTTCATTTTCGATGTTTGACTACAACTTTTCCAATTGTGATTCAGAAAGTGTAAAATGTAATTCAGAAAAGCAGAATTGAATTTCAGAAATTGTAAATTTGAAATTGTATTTTACAATAGGGAGTTATTTAGAAACGGTAAAATATATATTTCAGAATAGGATTACGTGAATCAGAAACGGTGATTTGTATATCAGAATAGCAATATGTAGGTAATTCAGAAAATGAAAAATTGATTTTAGATAATACAGGGTGCGGCGGAGCCGACTGACGAGTTTCAAAGGGTTATTTAAAAAAAATGGTGAAAGTAAGGGAAAAACGGTTTTATTCATTCGAAGCGGTAGGAAATATGTTTTTTTCGCTCATGTTTTGAAAACGATATCACTAAAATGGCGACCGTCAGCAGCGACACACTGATGTAGTCAATTTTGAAAGTTTTCGATCGTTTTTGGGTATATCTCGAACAGTATGGCCCGGATTTTTCCGGTTATTCGCTGCTTCAGTTCTGGTAGGGTAGGAGGACGATGTTTGAAGACCTTATCTTCAAGGGGGCCCAAAGTAAGAAGTCGCAGATGCTCAAATCTGGTGAGCGCGCTGGCCAAGCCACGTTCCCTCTCAGTGAGACAAGTCTACCTGCGAACATCTGCCTCAAAACAGCTAATGAAGATCGAGCTGTGTGGGCTGTAGCGCCATCCTGCTGGAACTAGATATCACTCAGATCTAGTTCTTCAGCAAGTTCTTTTAATTCAGGCTGTAGGAAGGTTTCCAACTTTGATATATAACGTTGGAAAATTACTGTGACGGTGACATTTTCCTCCTTGAAAAAATAAGGGCCTATCACTCCGAATTGAGACAAAGCACATCAAACTGAGGCTTTAGGTGAATGGAGTGGTCTTTCATTGAGTTGCAGAGGATTACATGCAGCCCAGTACCGGAAATTTTGCTAATTCAATGCCGAAATTCCTGCTGGGTCGAGATCACAAAACGGTTATTTTCGTTAAACGAGCGAACGGCAAAGCCTCGATACACTCCGGTCCAAATCATGTTGCTGACTAAAAACTTCTGACTCTAAGGAACACAAAGACTCTTTCCGCACCTACCTGCCTACGCCACATCTCGAGCAAAGACCTGTCAAAACTCGTCAATCGGCTCTGCCGCACCCTGTATAAATAAGAATTCAATCTCATTCTCATTCGAATCTCATCTGCTGATCATCATGCACTTTAAACAGTATTTGCAACGACAGTGTCCTGTCAGCAGTCCCACCATCACCCGAAGCTGAGCTCGTGGTAGCTTCAAGAGCTTCCTGGTATTGGTTGGGGAAAGCACCACAAATTCATTTGCCTTATCAAGACTAGGAGTGTTCCCCCAGAGATATTCCTTTGTTCGACTCCCATTCTTGGACCGTTGTTGTTTTTTTGAGTCGACTTGATTCTATTAAATTGAGATAATGAAATACCGGATTTCTTAAATAAATATATTGAATTTGGCTGTACAAGTTATGTATTTACAAGACTACAGCTACGAGCGTACTGAATATAGTACCCCAATTTCCTGGGATGTTGAGCGTCGCTTTGGATTTTGCATACCAAAGCGCAATCCAGGTCCCTGATTGGTCCACGTCTTTGTTCCTTGTCTTTGGATGTGACTTCAGGATGACCATATATATTGCCAATATGGCGCCAAGGATGCTCTTGTTCTATTTTAGCACTCGCTGTACTTGTGGGGGTTGGTTTTTCGACCTAAATGCGTCTCTCTGAATATTCAACTGCCCGTAAAGTTTGCGTGAAATTCACTTGACGCAACAGTTGTCTTATATTGATCTCACATTCGGGATGTTCTGAATTACATATTGCATTACCTGAAATTGAATTGATAACTTCTGAAATACAATTATATTTTTCTGAAAAACAATTTACACCATTCTGAATCAAAACTTTGATTTTCTGAATTCCATCTTCCTAATCTGAATTTCAGTTTCTATTTTCTGAAATTGAACTTTAATGACCTACAATTTGAAAAGGTGTGGTACATTGCCGAAACAATTCTGTGTAACACTTCTAATGTCACTAATTACATCTTTACAATAACAATTTTGAGCCTCATTCACAATTTCGTGTTGATCGCGTCATAAGAATCATAGAAAATTCAGGAAGAATATAAAAAAATGAGAAAGATGAATTCATTTCATCGCCAATTGCGTTCTTGAAGACCCTTAATACAGTTTTTTGGTATCCACCTGTATCAAAACACCTGAATTCACAGCAGTGCGGTCCCAATTTTTGTCGTTTATTTTATTGATAATTCCAGGAAATTCAATTTCATCATTATCCAACTCGAATGAATCCCAACGGCCGAATCAATCAAACACCCAATAAATACCGCCGCAAAGCACTCCACCCCCACACTCCACAACCAATTCAACCCCCTTACGATCGGACCTTATCGGCCTCATCACCCCGATACACCGACGATACCATCACAGAGCAGGCCGTGAAATTAATCCAGCCATCACCTGTAAAGTGTAGAGAGAGCAAAGCCGTGCTGCCGCAAACCGTGAACGGGGCTTCATATAATACCTAACGAGGGTCTGGAGGGTTGCTTAATTACAGTTTTCGCCTGCGGCAAGAGGAGGGGGCGGGGGTGGCGGACGGTCTTAATGGCCGTTGGGGGACACGGCAATTTTAATCTGGGACGAATTTGGGCACGGTTAAGCGGCGGCGCGCACCCATAAACGTTCGGAAAAGCGCGTTTTTCCGAAAAACAACAAATTGGCCGGCCTCGATCCGTTCGGTAAACACCTTTGGGGTCGATTTGAGTATCGCGATCAATCGGTTTGTATAGTAGGTGTGCAAAGTTAGTTGACGTATGGGCCGGTAGGGCGATGGAATTGCGGTCGAATATAGTGGGTGGTTAATGAATATGGTGGGTGGTTGATGAATTTAGTGGTTGGTTAATGAATATAGTGAGGGGTTAATGAATATAGTGGGTGGTTAATGAATATAGTGGGTGGTTAATGAATATAGTGGGTGGTTAATGAATATAGTGAGGGGTTAATGAATATAGTGGGTGGTTAATGAATATAGTGGGTGGTTAATGAATATAGGGGGTGGTTGATGAATTTAGTGGTTGGTTAATGAATATAGTGAGGGGTTAATGAATATAGTGGGTGGTTAATGAATATAGTGGGTGGTTAATGAATATAGTGGGTGGTTAATGAATATAGGGGGTGGTTGATGAATATAGTGGATGATTGATGAATATAGTGGGTGGTTAATGAATATAGTGGTTGGTTAATGAATATAGGGGGTGGTTGATGAATATAGTGGATGATTGATGAATATAGTGGGTGGTTAATGAATATAGTGGGTGGTTAATGAATATAGTGGGTGGTTAATGAATATAGGGGGTGGTTGATGAATATAGTGGATGATTGATGAATATAATGTGTGGTTAATGATTATCGTGGGTAATTAATGAATATAGTGGGTGGTTAATGAATATAGTGGGTGGTTAATGAATACAGGGGGTGGTTGAAGAATATAGTGGGTGGTTAATGAATATAGTGGTTGGTTAATGAATATAGGGGGTGGTTGATGAATATAGTGGATGATTGATGAATATAGTGGTTGGTTAATGAATATAGTGGGTAGTTAATGATTATAGTGGGTAGTTAATGAATATAGTGGGCGGTTAATGATTATAGTGGGTGGTTAATGAATATAGTGAGTGGTTTATGAATATACTGGGTGATAATGAATGTCATTATCTAAGGTGGAAAAAATGAGGAGAGCACTGAAGTTGGCCATTTCTGTTTCTGGTGTACACCGCAATTTTGCTTGACGGTCCGCCTTGCTTAGGATTATACAGCTGTTGTTCTCTTTTGATGTGGGTGAGCTTGGGGAAGCTCCTCTGAGGATCAACTTCGACCTTGATGGTGTGTGTAATGTTGCGGCTTCACATAATTTAAAGTTGAATACAGGGTGGGCTATAGTCGATGGTACCATGGACTTCTAAGGAGAACGAAAAGTACGGGTTTCTTGGGTAGGAATCACTGCTCTATTGATCTAAAATATATTCAGCGTTGTGATCTTGCTGCTTATATCAAAAAATATTAATAATTCCGATACCTCAAATAGAAAACCCAGTATATCATTACTTTTTTCGGTTTGTAGTAACCTGATATTACGTTCATTGAGAAACAAACCCCTGACAGTGATTTTTTATACCTCATCAAAATGCTTCATCCAGATGAACACTAAGGAACTTAATGGATGAGCATAGTTTTATTGGAGTCCCCTCCAAAATCGGGAATGGATAGTTTTCAATAAAATTGACACAGTTTTTTGTCGTTGAGAAGTATACCATTTGTTCTGAACCAATATCCAGCATTGCACATGACCATTTCAGTCTTATAAACAGCTTCAAGCTATCTTTTCACATTAATGATGATGTTCTTCTCATCTGCATATCTCACTTCTTCCACATTGTCTAAATTCTCTTCTATGTCAAAATCGTTAGAGAAAATTGAAAAGTATTGGGCCTGAAATACGTCCTAGAGTGACATTGATTATATCTGACATTTAAGTTGCTCTATCTTTTCTTAAAGTTGTCATCTGTTTTCTGTTTAAAAGGTAAGACTTGAACCAAGCAAATCCGGACTCTCTAAAATTCCCTATGATTTTAGCTTCTCTATGATGTAGTCATGGAACAATGAATCAAATGTTTTGGATCGAGATAGAAAAAGTCCAATAGTTATATTACCATATTATAGCGCTTGGTGAATGTATTGCAGGAAAATATACATATCTACAAGGAGTATAAGTTCTCTATCAACTCTCAACATGTTGAATGTAACATGACAATTTTTTGTGTGTGGAATCTTCACTATCTTATCACTTAAATTAAAACAATAAACCACCAGAAAATGTTTCTTGTTCTGGAGAATACACGTATATTCGGAGTTAATCAGTTTTCAACAAATAACGAGAATATTTCGTGGAAAATGACGGGACATCCAATTTCTCAGTTTTACCGGCCAAGATAGTAGCCCTACATCAAGAAGCTTTGTCGAACCACCAGATTCTGAGCACGTATGATCCCATACGTGCTCAGTTGGATTAATGTCTAGTGAGTTTGTTGTACTTAAGGAGAGCAATACCCAATCGCCAAAACCCATCTTAAAATTTTCGGGAATTGGCCTTAGCCCTTTAGGAAGACTTGATTCGTGGGATGCCTAGGCGTATTTGGCAGTTGATTGAAAGAAATCAAGAGAGTAAAGAATAACAAACAAATATTTTCTTTCAAATATATTGCAGCTGAAATTGGAGAAAATATTCATCTCATTTCCAGAACATAGACTGTTCATTTATTGAGAAACTTAGGCGGCCAAGACTTTTGACGATGTGTGTATGTATATGGTTATTTTGGTTGATTTTCCTTGGCTAAAACCATGTTGACTGTTGAGTCAGCAATAAATTCATCTAGAAAGCTTTCTAGAATATTGCTGACTCAACAGTTAACATGGTTTCAGACAAGGAAAATCTCCTCAACATCACAGCTTCTAATAGTTGCTGACGTTATACGTTAGTCGGTCGATGAAATCCATCGTTGAACTAGAATAAAATAAAAACGCATTACTTTATGTCCAGTACATAACTAACTAGCCATCATCAACGTAAATCGCATCGAAATTCACGCTTCATGATTATAAGCCCCCGATGGTTCATCGCCGATGCGCGTTTTCATCACGAAAGCGAATTTTGGAGAGAGGATAACGGGGCGAAATCCGCCCCCGACGGCGGCGGCCATTTGTCTAACGGCCTCTCCCCCGCCGCCGCCACCCCCTCCTCATCCTGCCCCGGCAGCAGAGTCCGTGCTACACTTTTAATTAACAGAGCTAAATCGTTTAATGTGTCCCCAGACATTACTTTAATCTGGTGCTAATTATAACAACCCTCCGGACCGCCCCCACCCCCGAACCGGCGGAGGCGAGGGGGGGGGACTGACTAGCCGTCCTTGTCTGCGTCGGCATCCGACGCCCAAGATGCCGCTCCGGCGTTTTTGTCGTTTTCTCGTTTCGCCCGGAGATGTCTAATTCCTGCGCGCAATTTTTTTCTGATTTGATTTCTAATTAATCCCATTATCGTGAACTTTGAGCGTTGGGTTTTTTGGGAGTTTAGGGGGTGGGGGGTGGTTGGGATTAATATAGAGAGAGGCTGAGTTTCGTTCGGTTTTTTCGGTGGAGGGATCTTTGAAATGATTCGTTTAGAGATGAAGTTTTGCAGCAAAGTGTTATTTGAAGAACATCAATAACTAGAGCGAATCAAGGAATTGTCAAAAAATGTTTGCACCAATTAAAAACTTATAATATCACTATATAGTGAGCGTTGAGTTATTTGAAATGAGAAGAAACTCTGAGAAGCTGAATGTTCATTTATATAATATATTTAGTTTGAAAGTTCAATTGGCGGAATGCTATCAATTGTTTTTCGAAAATCGAAACGTTACGTTCAATTTCACCTTCACGTCATCGTTCACTCAAAAAATGAAATGAATCCGACCTGTGTTTTGGAAGTTAGAATGTTGTTGATTAGCACTGGAATAGCATTGGCATGAACAAGGTATCGAAAACACTTGAAATTAACTTATTACTTCAGGATTTTCCAATAATAATTTACAATGGTTATGATGGCAATATTATGTCATTTGAGTAGGTTATGCCATTTAATTTTAATTAGATTTGATGGAAGTTGATAGAGTTGCAACATACGGCATTGCTAATTTGAGATAAAGATGTTGTTGTATGAATGAGCAAAACAGATCGTCAGATCATCAGTAACACTGAAAATTAAACGGATACATCAACATAACTATGGTCGCGTCGCTTGAGTTCAGGCGAAGACAAAGTACTGATGTGCAGATAACACGAAATCTTCAACATTTTAAACTTAACGAGATGATAGGACAATATTTTATGACATCGAACGAATTTTGAGCGTTTCTTGCAGTTTTAAAGATGTAGTTGAAATCAATACAGATCATAGAGGCTGAGTTTTGTTCAGTTTTTTCGATGGAGGGAACTTTTTGGAGATTTCTCATGTCATTTGTGTTCAGTTATTTGATATTAAATTAAATTTATTCGATAGAACTGCAATATCCGGTATTGCTAATTTGAGATGAAGCTGTAGTTGTTTAGATGAGAATAACATATCCCAAAAGTAACAGGGAAAATTGAATAGATACTTCAACATAACTAGTAGCGCGTAGCTTGAGTTCTGGCGAAGACACAGTACTGATGTGCAGATAACACGAAATAATTAATACTGTCAACTTAACGCTATGATATAACAATATTTTATGATATTGAACGAATATGGAGTTTTGGAATGGTAGTTGCGATTAATATAGAGTATAGGGGCTGGGTTTTTTCGATAGATGAATCTTTGAAATAATTCGTTGAGGGATTAACTTTTGCAATTTCAGATTGCAGTAAAGTATTGTTTCAATTGAAATGAGTTTATTACTGCAGTATTTTCTAATAGGAATAATACAATTTGAAATGGTTATGATGGCAATAATGTGTATTTTTTGGAGATTTCTTATGTCAATTGTGTTCAGTAGGTTCAGTTATTCGATCTTAAATTTATTCGATAGAGCTGTAAGAAATACATACATAATAAAGATGTCTCTAAGTCAGGATATCTGTACATCATCAATCGCAATTGATAATTTTTCCCACAAGATACCTGAAAATGAATAAAATTCCACTAGATATCTTCGGACTCAATCTCTATATCTTCTATGAGTGCAGGAATCATTTTTCTCTATAGTGGATTTTAATCAGAAGTATGAACAATCGATGCATACTCGATTTGGTTTATATATTCGAGAAAGTTTCTTCACCTTATGTAATCTTAGAGCGGTGATGCAATCAAGACGAGTTCAACAACAAAAAATTCGGGCAATTTCACCGGAAGTAAATTTTCCTTCAACGCGGTGCATGGTCCTTACACCCATATTTACGGAAACCCTTGTCATATTTTGTCCATATTAACGAACTTAAAAAGCGGCATTCAAACCTAAAATTTCATATTTCTAAGTTTGTTCATTCGTGAGTTGTCGTGTTTACGGATGGACATTATTGAATTCGACGGACACAATCGAATATGAGGATTCATCAGCAGCGATCCGAACCCAAAATTAATATTATCATTTATTTACTTGGTGGAGGGGATGAAGTCTGACAGACCAAAGGCCTCCGAGTGTAGTTTTATTGGTACAAAATCAAGTAGACAGATTGCCGTTTTTAAAATCTAGAATCGCCCAAACAAAAGCCAATTTTCACGGATTCCCGTCGACAACAAGGTATACAAAGGTGATAATAAAACAGGAGTGGATAAAGTGGCGTAAAATCGATCAATTAAAATAATTTCGATGTGACAGATGGACAGAGGCAGCAAACAAGCCAACAACAATGCGTATCATATGCTACTGTGCACATAAATGAGCGCGCCAAAAGAGTTCTCGACTGCATTTATCGCACTTTATGGAAACGAATTCTTCGGCCGACTAGCCGTATCGGTAATTGATAAAGCGTCTGTTAAATAACACTTACGTTTTAATATACCCGTCCATTATCGATGGGCCTGATCGTTGGCCGTATAGCCCGGAATTATAACAAAACAAACAAATAACCGGCAATCGATGTTTGCTTGCACTATTCCCGGTAATATATTGCACGTATATTCTTCGATGGTTCCCGTGAGATCCGCTGATTTATTGCCTTTTCGCTTTGTGTGCGCGTTTTTGGTTTATTATCCGTTTGGAATCGGGAACGAAATATTTTAAGCAGTTTTGGAATTCTCGGTTTACTGTTTTTTTTTCAAAGTGTGAAAACTAGAAATTGGATGAAGATTAGGTTTTAATGCTTCAATTTTCGGTAAATGTACAGGGTTTATCACGTCGATAGTACGTTAGACGTTAGAAAATTTGGTTTTCTTACAACTGCTATGAAAAGTAGCGAATTCTTCATAGCTTACTCAATTTCAAAACTATGTATTGCTCATACTGTGGGAAATATTATTTCTCAGAGCACTTTGCCCACACCTCGCTTGGTAGACCAATAAAATTGGGTTTTTGAGTCGTTTCTATGGAAACGCAATAAATTAGCACATACTGTCAACGAAGGTCATTTTGATTTGAATCAAGTCCATTACTTGAATTATTGAAATTTGTGCAGTTGTAGGAAAAGCATAGTGTGCAACATGTGGAGAAAGTCCTTTTCTCGCTCGTATGTTAGCGGCAGTCGCCTTTCAGGTTCGTGCCACAAACTTCCACACTCGCGAGAAAAGTTGGACTCTCCCTCCTTGTTGCACTATACACTATTATGATAGTCTAAATTTTTCTTAGACAAGAACAACTGCTCTATCGATCTAAAATATTTTCAGTGCAGCGGCGTTGCGGCTTATGTCAAAAAGGAGTAGGTACTTTGTTATTTCAAATGGCAAACCCTGCATATTATTGCATCATTAGATAGCTTTTTTGACGACAATTTTCGCAATATACCATAACTTGAAAACTCAATGGTTCATGAGTTAATGGGATTTTTATGAAAAAAATAGTGGCGATAAGGATCCATATTTTTTTGAATTTTTGGCAGAAAAGGGTTTTTTCGAAAAATTTTTCTCTTCTTTTACGGTTCAGCAAATACGTAGTGTTATAAGACTTTTTGCGGTTTGGACCAAAAATGAACAGGGTGTTCATAAGAAGATCATGAACTTGGACAACTCAAATTCGTCCAAACTCAAGACTTTCAAATTAGAACCTATATTTTTTATTACTTCAGTCTTTTCTATGTACTAAAATAGTGGGGGTTACTTAAACAAAACCCATGCCTAAAATAAATACCTCAAGAGTTATCGACTAAGAAGAGGATAAACCGCAATTTATAACTGTGTGAAGTATTGGTTTATGTATTTCTCAACAATCCCAACGAAAAAACAATTATAATTCATGAAATGTTAAATTTAGTTATGGAAACAACGAATTTTAATTTTCCATCTGTGTTTGTCGGAAGTCACAGATACTCCACACAGTGAGGAATTGCGGTTTTTCCTCATTTGAAGTTCTTCCTCGATAACTCTCGAAGTATTCATTTTAGGTATGATATAAGGTTTGCTCAAGTAACCCCCACTTTTTGTACGTAGGATGAACTGAAGTAATAAAAAATATAGGTTCTAATTTGAAAATCTTGAATTTGATGAACTCGAGTTGTCCAAGTTAATGTTCTTCTTATGAACACTGTGTACATTTTTGGTCCAAACCGCAGGAAGTCTTATAATACTACTTATTTTCAGAATCGAAAAAGAAAAAATAATTTTTCGAAAAAATCTTTTTCTGCCGAACAATTCAAAAAATGTGGGTCCTTGTAGCCACCATTTTTTTCATAAACATTCCATTAACTCATGAACCATTGAGTTTCTAACTAAGGTATCGCATATTGCCAAAATTGTCGCCAAGAAAGTTATCTAATGATGCAACAATATACTGGGTGTGCCATTTGAAATAACAAAATACCTACTGCTTTTTGAAATAAGAGGCAACACCGCAGCTCTGAAAATATTTTAGATCGATAAAGCAGTTCTTTTGTGTAAGAAACGAAATTTTCAATGAATTCTTGCTTTGTGTTCTACGTAAATCTCTAACGTATAGTTATCGTACTCCACCCTTTGAAGAAATTCTGCTTAGTGGAACTTACGTATTTTGTTTTACACGTATTCTTTTCCCATCAAGCTTAGCTCAAATTTCTTCCTTCTTTTTATCAGCACAACATACACATCCCAATTTAACCATTTCAACTGTTTCAACACATAAGAATCACCTGTAAATAAAAAAAAAAAATCAAAAAAATAACTTTTGGCAGAGGACCCTGTGAACTATAATACAGTTATACTTTGTGAGGTAAGAAGGATGAATTTTTGGTAATTGACTAGTGATTCTTTTGTAAAAAATGTTGAAACTGTTGAAAATTGTTAAATTAGGATGTGCTGATGAAAAAAACGAAGAAATTTGAGCTAAATTATGAGCAAAAATGAGTAAAGCACTGACGTGAAGTAAATAGCGTTTTAGCGCAGGTTCTGACATGGGCAAATTGCACCTTTGGAGACTGCCTCAGGTCTTCACTCCAGTTCTTTCCTCATATTTCACCCTAATAATGTTATTGAATAATTTGGTATATTACAGGAGAAAGAGAAAATTGTGACAGTTTGTGCTGTTTTCATCCTCTTTTCCATTTCCAAAGAACTGAAACTCAAAATTTCATAGACGTTTACAATTTATTGTTTTTTGGAGACGATTGTAAATTTTTTGTTTAAAAAAAAATTGAGTTGTGATTGGATTTTTTCCTTGAAACCATATAAAAATACAGAAAAACCAATTTAATAGTTGAATAAGTATCCATTTCTATTTTTGTTTAGTATATTTGACACCGAATCGAAGCAGGGAAATCAGCTCCAAAACTGCAACCTGAACCAATAACTTCTATTGACACATGTCATCAGGAATATTAACCTAATAGAAAAGTAATTTGCAAATAATAACTCTTATCACCCTATACCCCATTCGCTATTTAACTATATTGAATCTACATTTTCAAGGTGGAAAAGATTACAATTTTTTAATTTCATAGTTTTCTCAGGGACGCATCGAATAATATAAAATGCTGTTTACGGAATATCGGAAGATCGATGTTTGGAATTTGAGGACGTGTTTAATCTGATAGCAATTTTTTTTTCCATTTCCGAGTCAACAGGCCATTCAAGGGAACCTTAATTCCCATTCTGTTATCGCCTTTGTAATATTTATAAATAAACATACGAAAAACTTCCAGAATCGTGAAATAGGAATGTCCTATTTTCGATGGGATATGTTGATATTGATAGGAAATAACTCGAGTATGATAAAATTTTCATTCTTGTGCGCTTATTTCAGGGCGCCGTCATTTTTCTATAGATGTCTATATGTCTATAGATAGCAAAATTTTGGCGAAAATGATCTATCTGCAATTGATGAATTTTTCCTTCTATACAAAATTTTTTCTGATAAAATGTAGAGAAAATGCTATATCGATCTATTTCGATGGAAATTATATTACAGCTAACACTTCACCCAATAAATTCCAAGCCCAACCAGTAAAAATACATTTTTTCCTGAAAATTCTACTTTATTCGTCAACCTTCAAATGTGATACATGTACAGGGTGGGCAAATTTAGATGTTTTAGTACTATAATTTTTGAACTAGAGGAGATAGAAAAAATCTGATACCCCATTCTCGTTCTCTTTTTCTGAGAAAATAACAAGAGTAGTATTCATTTTTGGCAACCTTCTTTTGTTTTCGAGTTACAAGCTAAAATTGGTAAAATGGCGATATCGAAAAACATAATAATACAATAATTTAATAATAAATAAAGCTCTGAAATTAAATCATAAAGGCACTTTTTTAAGTAGAATCCAGTGGGCAGTGGCGTGCTCGTCTTTTTAACAGGGTTTTTGATTACGAAGCTATGACCCAAAGTTATGTTTTTTCAAATGGGAACACTAGATTTCTGTGCCATTTTTTGAAAGCTTAATTTTTCTTTATTTCGAAAATATATAACATTGTATGGTTTGTATCAATATAAATAATTAAAAATGGTCAAAAACCTTTTTTTTTATCTAAGAGGCTCAATATTTAAATGGTTTCAACTGTTGATGAGCACAGTAAAATAGAGCTTCCCAGAACAAGAGCAATGTCCTTCCGTCAATCTTATTATTTCTATGCTTCTTCATCATAATTTCTACAAAATTCGAATCTAGATATATTTTATGAATTCTTTATTTCAAAATGGATTCGGAAATAACGAAAAGATTCCAATGATCGACTGTTTCAATAGAGTGAGTTGTAATGAGATCAGAAGATTATTTTCATACGCCACTGGATTCTACGTAAAAAAGTGCCTGTATATGATGTTTTAATTTCAGAGCTCTATCATCAGTATTAGCGGAGATATAAATGTTTTTCGGTATGTCCATTCTTACAATTTCCTATTATAACTGGAAAACAAAAGAAGGTGGTCGAAAATGAATACTACTCTTGTTAGTTTCTCAGAACAAAAAAACGAGTATGGGGGATTTTGTCTATCTCCTCTGGTTTAAAAGTTGTAGCACTAAAACATCGAAATTTACCCACTCTGTACAGGTGTCCCAAATTCGGTACTCACTGAAAACATCTCGAGAAGTATAAGACTGGAGAAAAAATATTTTTTCGAAATAATGAGACACCAGAAATCAGATCATAGATATATTGATTCGTTCGTGAGTTACAGGAACTTTTCTGAAAAAATTACCGTTTCAAATACTTTGCTTTATGTTTATGTTTCTGTTCGAAGTATTCAAAAAATTCTCAAATGTCAGTAATTTTTATAGTTTAGAATCTAAGTCTCTAGGTCCTAGAGTATAGGTAGGATGAATTTTCCAGTGTTTATTCCATTGGTTTGAATTTCAAAACGACGTAAATTCCTAGAATTTTTTTCAATCTACGCTTAATGGAAACGAAAAAAAAAGTATCTCGTGGCGTGGTACTTTAGCCACTCGAGATAACATTGTGTGTTATTGACCGTCAAGATGATTGACATAATCGGCAAATTGTTTCTGGATTAATCGATAAAATTAGATTTCAAGATATAAGGATTTTGAATAATTACAATATAATGGTTGTTTTTCGATCAATTACAGGTTGTACCACTCGAGTTTTACACTGTTTTCTAGTGTAGAACGGCAAGGTATTTGATAATTGAGGACGATGTATGATGAAATCTTCGATGCGTTTTTGTTGGATTGGGTTGAGAGATCATAGATCATAGATTGGATAATGATGACTTTCGAACATCATAAATATTATTACTTACCTAAATCTATGTATTATGTTAGGTACATTTTATATTTTTGATTGCTTTTTCGATTAAGATAATACGCTGCATTTGGATGTAGAATTTCGTAAAAGAAAACCTGATATTTCAGTGACCATATATCCGACAGAGTTGAAACATTGCTTGTATATCAAGAATAGCATAACGTATCAATAGCGACATCAGAACCGTAGGAAATACAAGAAAAATATCGAAAACAATGAGGAAAGCTCTAGTTCCAGTTGCTGGCTCGACCGTGGCGGAGTCAGGTATTGACCATCTCCCCGGTTTCAACTGAAATGCTCCAATACAAAATTTGAACCATTATAGTTAGGGAAATGATTCTTTTCGCAAAGTTTGTTGATTGTCTGACAAAAGAGGACAATTAATACGAGATGACTGAGGTACCACGGGAATTTTTTTCTAAGCTTTTTCGTTTCTTCAAAAACATTTTTCCAAAAAAGTGATAGATGAATTTGTACTGTTTCAGTCGTTACCAATTGGTAATTGATCATGATTGAAACAAGATTTATACTTCCATATTTTAATTACCATAAATATAATAATATTTACAATTTGGGGATTACATTGTGCCTGATGTTGATAAGTTCAAAATTGCGCGATTATGAAATGTAATCCCCAAATTGTTTTTATTACATTTTTGGTAGCAAAAATATAGAAAGTAGGAATAACACTTGTTTTGAAAATTACATCATGTTGAAAATAGGTTATATTTATAGAGTCAAATGTGCCTTTTTGTAACGATACTGAATATATTCCGCTTTGGAAGACCATCGGCATTGATCAAACATTCGTTGCTAGTTACGCTATTAGTGTAAAATGGTCCTATTGAGTGGATTTTGTGAATGAACACTTGACTTTCTGAATGGGCTATCCTTTCAAAGGCTGGGCTCATAGTAAATTCTTGAAGTAGTAGGCTTTTTGGAATATAATGACTTTTGTGTAGAAGAGTGTGTGAATTGGCCTTTCGGCAAATTTGTTTTCTTCGTCTGAATTTGGCGAAGGAATTTGTTCTATTCATGTTGAAGTCGCCTGTGACAATTTCGTTTCAGAATGAATCATGCAGTTTTTTAGAGTTCGTCATGAAGGGCAAGGTCCAACGGAGTTCTGAAAATATTGTCGTTTGAAATTTTGTTTTCCTTATAATTTCAAAAGTGGAAATTCTGATTCTCCGAGCTCCAAAGCTGAAAATATGAATTTGAAGGATCAAAACTTCAAAAATAAAATATGTAAAATTGATAGTTTACAATCAAGTACTCACACAAGCTTTGAGCTTGTGCACTTCAATAAGTTTCAAAGAAGCCTGAAAGAGTTGTCTTTACTTTTACTATTCAATCCCAAACACCAACCTGCCAAGCCATAAACAGTGATCAAATGTATGAAATATTAGGATGAATTCTTCAAATTTTATTTATTTTTTTATTTACTTTTTTATTCTTGACTTCTAATACAGTACAAGTACTGGTGACAAGGCCTATTCAACAATATACAAAAAATAATCGTAAAATACTATGAAATATTCAAAACAACAACAACGTTAAACTAAACAAAATAAATCTTTCAGGTACAACTTAAAGTTAATATTGAAGTTTTTTCTAGTTCTTATATACTTCATTTCTGGTGGTATTTGGTTAAATGCTTCTATTGCTCGGTAAATTGGGGAGTCCTGGGCTTTCCTTGTAAGCCTGAGTTCACTTCTGATGGTACCTCTATCTCGGGTGTTATGACTATGCACATCCTGTACTAGTGTAAATCTATAATTTGACTTAATATAATTGTTCGTCATGCCATGTATCAGTTTAACTTGTTCCAATTTCTTTAGGTTATGAATGCCCAAAAGTTTGGTGTCCTTATATAATATATACAGGTGTTAAAATGCCGTAGTTGAATAATATTTTTATAGTTCTATTTTGGAACACTTGTAGCCTTGTTAATAATGTATTGTCTGGAGGATATCAAGCTGTGGTAGATCATTTTTTTGTGTTGTGTACTGAACATAAATGAGCATCTTCTCAGTGAACCCACCACAGGACAGGAGTTACCTTACCTGTATGAAATATAAGGATAAGCTCTCAAAATTGTGTCAGTTTTACACTATACATAATACATTACCACCAGTCTAGTAAAACGCCCTGTATCTGAGAGACAATCAGAGGTAATTAGCAGAGAATACAAATAACTTTTTCAACTATTTGTTTGAAATATAATCAGCAAGTCACATATGATTGTTCCTGTGCAAATAAATTAACGAGCATAATAACAGAGAACCGCTTAAGCCATTCTCTTGGAACGTCTTAACGAAGCCGATATTCTAGAATAATGAACACTTCGATCTCAAGAGCAGGTTGATCATTGTTTATCTTGCTTTTCAGCGGAACCCTCGAGTAGAATGGAGATGTTTGAGATTTTGCTTGGATCTCCTCTATATGTATCGGGTGTCCCAAATTTATAGGATAGTGAGGGGATCTCAGAATTCCTTCGAGCTAGATAGAAATGAATTTTCGAGATCGATTTTTGAGAGAACCCATTGGTGCAATCTTGTAAGTTCAACTGTTTTCAAGCTATAAGAGAAAATTTGAAAATGGTATCATTAAACCATTTTAACGCCTTCTTGGTGATGGCCTTCTGCGACATGTAACACAGAGTGTAATATCACGTGAACCTTTGAATCTATTGGAAGTGACAAGGAGATTTGGCGCTCGGAATGGAATTCTTGAGATTTCTTCAATAGAAGTTTAATCGTAGATCCCCCGGAGAAAGTCCAAAGTTTCAATCTTCCTAGGAAAATTTGGTGAACCTACTTTAAATCGACTTAGGACTGGTTATGGTCGTTGCAATAATATGCTCTTCAAATGGCATACTATTGAAAACGCACTATGTGAGTTTGGTAATTAGTTGTTCAAATTATAAATATCTTGGTAGTTTCCAAGCTATCCATTCAGTTTCAGATTCTTTTTTAGAATGGGTTTCTCTTCAAATCAATAAAATGGAAACTCATTGCTCCTTTCTGGTTCTTTCACTTCTTTCCTTTTTTGTTTTCAGATTCAATTATAATATATACTTTCGGTAAAATAAAGGATGGAAAAGATTCAATTTCGATGGAGAAACCCTTAATTATAAGATCAGCTTATTCTGTAAACAAATCCACAATCCAATCACTACACCTATAATACGGAGAAACAGATTTTCTGCTGAGGTTTTTATCTGTGTGGGGGGTGCCATGCTACCCCCCCCCCTGAGATTTTGATTGCCTCATTTTTCAGCACAACACCCTCAATAATACTTTCTCAATCCAAAAGACATGGAAAAAAGGAGTAATGAATTCACAATAATTTTCTGGTTTTCAATGACAATCATGGACGCCTTATCGTTTTTCATTAATTTTCATTTTGCCCCCCCCCTGAGAAAAATTTCTGCGGGCACCCATGTTCGTCTCTATTGGCAAAAAATTGAGACAGTCGATTTTCACAAGTCTCTGTTGAAGCGAATTTTTCTACCAGCAAAATTGTTCACCATGGACAGAAAAAGATGGTAATCACTTGGTGTCAGGTCTGGATTATAAACTGCATGCATAAGAACCTCCCAACCAAGGTCCTGGAGCTTCTGGCGAGTCATTATTGATGTGTGTGGTCTGGCGTTGTCCTGATGGAACACAATTCCTCTCCTATTTGCCAAAGCTGGCCGCTTCTGGGCAATTGTTGACAGTATAGTTCCGAGTTAACAGTTTTGCCGTAGGGGTCCAGCTAAGTCCCTGCCAATACCACCAAACACACAGAAAACGTTCCTGGCTGTCAATCCTAGCTTGGCCACCGTTTTCACTGGCTCACTTTTCATCACCAGTTACCAACCGTTTCAAAAATGGGTCGATTTTGTTACGATTTATCAGCAATTCGCAGATGGAAATTCGGTCCATGAGGTTTTTTAGCGTTAACTCGTATGGTACCCATATATATATATATAGCTTTTTCTTGAGACCAGCTTTATGCAAATGATTCCAAACGGATTTTTGTGCAATCTTCAGCTCTTGGGCAATCGAAGCAGTGCTTACATGATGGTCGGACTTGATAACGTCCATTTCATCGATATTTTCGAAAATTGGCCTTCCGGTGCTTGGTGCATCTTTGGCATCAAGATTACAGGAACGAAATCGACGAAATCAAAATTGCACGTGATTGGCTGTCACTGTATCAGGATCATAAATACTATTCACATTTTCAGCCACCTGCATTTCCGTCTTCATCGAAGAAAAATTCAAATTATAGCGTATTTTCTCTTTGACGCTCGCTCAAACTGAACTAAGTCAACTAATCACAAAACTGTAAGAAAAGTTTTTGTAGTACGAAATATCATCTCTCTTACGCCATCTAGTACAATGCAAGATTCAGATAACTAAGGCCATCTATCCGAAAAATAATTGATTTTTTACTACACCTAATAGAAATATAGTCTCTAAGGACTTTTGGTGTACCCTGTACTTGATTAGTGGATACATTTGAGTATTAGTTCGACTTGATGCGAAAATAATGAACCTCCTTGCAGCATTCTGCAATAATTCCTGCGGTCTGTTTTCATACGAACCCCACCTATAGTCATACCTCGTTTTAATTAAATGTCAACAAGCCTCCTCAAGAGGAAAATACTGATCAGAAAGTTATTTAAATACGTTTAAAATCCGAATCGAGTATCAATTACTATGGGACGTTTAATATTTACCTTCGCCAACGAACAGGGAGCTAATGGCTCAGGTTATGTTTGTTTACGTGACCAAGAGGCAGAAACTTTCAATGGACACCTGTTCTCTATTCGAAAATCGACATACGAGGCCTGTTTTTGATTTTTCCAAGTCATCTCTTGGGCAAATATGTGCAGGCGTTTGGTTGAAAGGAGGTGGGTCTCGGAGAGAAGGCAGAATTTGGATGTGTGTTTTCTGAAGCTTGATGCTGATGCTCGGAATTTGAGGAATTGTATAGATAGTGAGGAATATTTAATATAATTAGGGTTTATTTGAATGTTTGTTCCAGAAGGACAGAGGAATATCATTCGAATGTCTTTGAGCCGTGAATGGTCCTAAATGATTGGGTTTGACTCGCTGATGAAAAATTCGAGGTCAAAATCAATCCTGTACGGTTAAGGATAGGTTCATGATGCGAATAACTATTAAATTCGTTAATAAGAATATTTGGTTTTATGGTTATATCCATATGAAATTTTTTATTCGCAATTATTGAAGAAATATCCATTCTATCGAACCAAAATTCAAAAATCAAGTGGAAAATAGTGAAATAAAATTAAGTCAGTAACTTAGGTATATCATTTTAGAGATTAAAATTTTTTTATTCATATATACATTCATATATAAAATCTCGATAACTCAGAATCTATCCTTGAGATTTTGTGTGTGCACATCGGAGTCCTACAAAAGTGTTCCATATAAAGGGTTGGGTTATAGATAGGAAACTTATTTTTCATAAAGTTATCTAATTATTCGATCATTGCGTAATTAAAATATTTTCGGTCACTTAGGATGTTTTTTTTTGTTTTTCCACTCCTTCTGATTCTATACATGAAAAATAAAACATAATTCATACCAACCCTCACTTCGAAAATATGTACGGTTTTCGATATATTTAGCATAATTTTTTTTTCATATTATTCACTGGCAATATTTTATACTTATTACAAAGGTATGGTGAGTGCTATTGTAATTCATTTCTGGTCAAATATTATTACTAGATAAAATACTCGCTCGAACGGTATATCTCGAAATAGATCTCTGAAATATATCAGCAATATAGGTACAGGGTATGAATAACAGCTATACCAAATTTTGTAAATGAAAATTTTCAAAATCTTCCCTGTTTTGAATTGTATACCCTAAGTCCTGCATATTATCATGATTCACAAAAGATGCAATCAGTTATTTTGAAATGTATAAATTTGAATTAGAAATATCAAAGTAGTTTAAAATACAACCAATAGTTAGTTGATCAATTTAATAATGTCGTTCATGAATTCTTTCTGAATTTTTCTCAATTTTTATTAAAAATTGCAACAATTTCTAAACGTTGTTGAAGCTATTTTTGTTTGTTGAAGCGTTTATCTTTCCTTATTAAACTACATGCATAACTTACTGAACCTGAATGATATAAAAAGTATCAACAATTAACAATATTACATTGTTGCCTATAAAACAATTTTAAAACTAATAATAGCAATTTTAAGCTTTTTGCGGAATTTCATGTTGACTGCGTCATCAAAAATCAGAAAATTCAAGAAGATTATTGGAAAATAATCTTCTTCGTAATATTTCCTTGATTACCTAGAAATCCAATTGGTTTGAGATTAATTCAGAGCTTCGAGCAAAATTTTGTGTTGTTGGTTTTATAGCTTTTGTGCGCTTGTTCGTTCAGGCGCAATTGCACCCTTGAAGTTCATATATCTGTGAAGAGATATAGTTGGAGAGATATGATTGGAAAAACTTTATTGTACAGGTTCCAGGGGTGGCATAGCTCATTATGAAAATTTAAAATGGCTAAATCTATTCATCTAGGCCGATCAGAAAAAATGGTAAAATATAAAAAATATATGTACAAGTCACCCTGTATATGGGGTCTTCAAGGTTGCAACAGACGTATAAATGAACGAGCGCTGAAAAGTTCAATTTTTTAAAATAGTTATTTGAAGGTTTGTGCACAATTTTATCTTGTAATTAACAATTTTCTTTTTTCAGATTTCAACTTATCAAACTCTTCACCAGATCTCGATGGCATTATGTATGTAAGTAAGTAGGAGAACATCGAAAATACATGTAATTCAAGTTTATGTGATTGGAAATCTAGTCTTGGATATTTGTTTCTGGATGGGCAACCAACATTTGAAATGAGTAACGATTTTTTGGGAGATTTTGAGTGAAGTTAACAGACGTATCAGAGATTCTATGTTGAACTTGAAGATTGATGTAAGTAATAGATATATTAATTTAAAAGCCACCTATAGTTAGCTAAAATTGAAAATAAATTATTCATAATTCTTCTATAAAAATACATTATATTGTGGACTGATGGACGATTGTCGAACTTGAGACCCCCTATAAAAAGGTCTACAGATTTTACACCTTCAATCCTTCGCCCCCGATCCGAAAATCCTCGATAACCCATTCCGAAACAAAAACAACCACCCTTACGATCGATCTTCCAACCGGACAACAGCATAAACCTCCCGTTCTTTTTCAAACTTCATCCGAAGGCACCCAGATGAGCATGTAATTCGCCAAATTTCGTTACAATGGAGCACTTCACAAACGAACTATGCCGTGCATTAACTAGAAAATACGCGATAGCGTTACGCCCGCAACCTATAGCCTCTATTCCACCCTCGAATAAGACCTATAGTTGCCCGACCGACCGTAGGGGGTTGCTGGGCAACAGGACCGCGCACGGGGGTTGGAGGCGGGACCTAACGCCGCGCCGGCCAATAGCGCGGCGTCAAATTAGAAGTAAAGGCAGCGCGTGTTGTTCCAGTGTAATGTATCGTCTAATGTTGCTGTAATGCCCGATATTATCGAGATAATACATTTCAAATCGTTTAGTTTATCAACGACCCGTTTCACACACGGTTGTCACCACTTCTCTCTTGCGCCACGGGCATGACAGCGCTCACGCACCATTGACACTTATACCGGGACTGTGATGTTTGATTGTTAAGACTTTGATATACCGAGTGATTTAAGTGATACCAACGTAACGAATATGAACATGTCGCATTTTGTGGAGGAACCGTCGAGCATGCTGCCGTCCAGGGAGTCTTACCAGTCGAGGTCTATGGACACCAAGATACACGAGAGCAAGGGTTCGTTTTGCATAGACGCGTTGTTGTCCAAGAACGACGCCGAGCGTCCGTTGAGTCCGACCACTTCAAGGAGTTTGTCTCCTTCGAATTCCACCAGGAGTCCTAGCCCGCCGATATCGCCGGGGAGTGAGGAGGTGCCGCAGACCGGGGGTTTCGTACCACGTCCGGGACTTTTGAATCATTTTCATCCGGCAGCGGCACCGGGGAATGGGGGTGGATTTTATGGGTATCATCTTCAGGGGCAGCCTGGGTCCACGTCCGGGTTCTATGGGATGGAGGGTCAGAAGGTCCAAGTGGGTGCTTCGCATGGTCAGTTGCATCCGATGCAGTTGGAATGGTTGATGGCTAGGACCGGCATGTATTTTCCTAATCCGAGGTTTCCAGATTTGAGCGGTAAGTCGTGAAACTAATGAATAGCACCAGCATTTTAGCGTCGAGTTGAGGGAAAAAAGACGCAGCACTAATTTTCATAAAATGAAAATATGTGAGATCTTTCCTATTTGAAATTGAACACCCTGTATATTATAGATTCTTTGTTTTTTCCGTTAGAACTTGAAAAACATTATAAATAAAATATATTTCATACAAGCCTTACTTCGAAAATATAGATGGTTTTTGTAATATTTAGCATGGCAGTTTTTTTTTCAATATTTGTCACTCGGAATTTTGATATTACAATGTTATATTGAGTCCTATAAAATTTTTGTTCGGTCGAATGCTTTACATGAATTACTCTCTTGAACGATATATCTAAAAAGGACCATTGATATACAGAGTATAGAAAACAGCTTGCCAAATTTTGTGAATGAAAATTTGCAGAATCTTTCCTATTTCAAATTGAATACCCTGAATATTATCCATTCATACTATGCATAAACGAAAGCTTCGTAAATTTGTAAATTTCAATAAATAGACCGATGTAATCCGAAATGGACAAATTTGAATGAAAAATATTACTATCATATAATTTCATGTTTCATGGCATGTATCTTTGTTGATTGAGCAATAATGTATTGATGGTTAATGCAAAAACACTTTCAAAAATATTACATGAATACGAATTTGAACAAGTGCGCAAACGCTTCTGGGTTCAAGTGGGTGCTCTTCTCGTTATTGAGCTTATTTTTTTTACAGCTCTTTAGCATTAATCTTAGACTTGTTATTGTGTCTGTCACAACTGGTAAAAATTTCCTGTATAACTCTGAAATATTTCTCTAGGAATAATCGTTATATTCTATCATCTATTATTACGTAGCATTTCATGTTTCAGTTCTCTAGTAGTTGTTTTTGAGCTCTTGTTCTCCGCGTTCTATCATTTTGTCACAATGTTTGTAATTTTCGAATTTTGAGCCAGATATGGTTTCAAAGGATAAAATTTGATGATGAATTCATCCTCAAATTCGGTTCTGTTCCATGATAACTTTCGAAAGGATATACCTAAATACTTAAAATTTTTGAAGTAGGTTGAATACCGCCGTTGAGTTCGTCAATGAGAAAATCTGACTAAGGGTTCCGTGAATGTGGCCTTTCGAAATATTATTTTGATGTTAATTTCAAAACAGCAGACTCGATCGAGATGAAAATTTAAATTCAGATGTATAGAATGAACATTTCAAACTTCGTTCAATGTTGGTCGTATAATCAGAACCAAAGAAAATTCAAGAAGAATGTCGAAAAAAAATTACCCAATATTTGCGTGCCCACAAAACCGACATAGTTGAGATTTAAGGTGGGTATATGAAATGACAATATCAAGCTTCGTGCTGATCAAAAATCAGAATCATGGAAAATTCAAGAAGATACTGGAAAAGAATGTAAACAATGTTTGGTGTCGGTTTGCATCACAGTATAGTAATTTGAACTTGAGAGTTCTTGAAAGTGATTGACAAATGTGTATTTCAAAAACACCGCAGTGTTCAAATAAAATACAATAATTGCACCATAAGCGAATATGAGGAAAGTTATCCTATTATAATTTTGTCCTCTGAATTTGCCACCTATACTCCATAATCTTTGAATAAACTAAACGATAACAATTACATAACAAACATCGAAACATTACTCGATGTAAAGCATCAGTACCTATAGAACTTTTTTCTATATGTTATCAGTGTTATCACATAGCATTTCATTTAGATTCGGATGTTATGAAACTACTAAAATATGTTTCGTCCAATTCTTCAATTTCTTTATTAAAAAATATTCTTTGATACGCTCATCATTTTGAATACTTTATGTTTCTTATCACTTATAGTTCTCCTTAATGTATGAGAAAAAAAGTCTTGCATTTTTTCATAGAATCAGATATTAAAATCAATCCTTAAACAACAATTATTCATATATCTTTTTAAGATATCTATATTAAGATATTGAACAGTATCATAGTATAAGTACTATGACAGTATGTACCTATGTATAGGTATAGGTAAGGTAACTATACAATAGATAAAATTATTTTGAACTATTCCCAAGTCTCAATTATATTCACCAATCACAAACGCTCAATTTTGAATTGAAAATGGTTTCTAGATGGAAAAACTGTATGACAGCACCTTTCCGCTGATGCCACCAAAAATAACAATACCCTTGATACCAAGTAACTATGATCTCATGAAATAGTTTTTTCAAATACCATTCGGGCATTTAATTTTTCCTGTAAAGAAAAACACAATGCAAAGTAATATTTTTTTAACGAAAAGCATTCGTGCAAGTGCACGTTGTTTCCACCAGCATTCATGGTAAAAATATTACTTAGCAGCAAGTTTATCGATGGCTCAATATGGTTCTGATTATGTCACTTTGCACAGACGGCGCTAGAAATGAATAGTTACTTCATATCAACTCCCAAAATTTCAAATCCTTCGGTTTCGTGGTCACGGAAAAAATGGGTAATTTTTTTGCTAATACCTCAGAGTAATAAACATGGATAGAGGGATCATATGTCATTTTCATTAAGCACATTTTGTCCCCTACATGACCTATCAAATTTTACATGAAGTGCGCGGAATTGAAAACATATCAGTGATACGATACTTCACTTAATTCGACAGTTTTTCCACAATGAATGCACTTCTTATGTCCCATAGTGAATCAACTTTTCATATTAACTCAAAATATATTAATAAATACCTAAATATATCAGAAATTCATAAAACAAACTTCAAGCGCGCCAAACGACGTGAAACAATATCCGATGACACTAGGAGAGCAAAAGTTGCCAAACCTTGGATTTCAGCAGGTAGATAGAGAAAATAATAAATATTTTGCTTATTATAAATTCGACAATTAGGAAAAATATCGGATTCCAAATATTCAAATTTGCATATTTAATCGGGAATCACTCAAATAAATATATTTCATTCAAAATAATATACATTCATAAAGATATAGTAAAATTGTGGATTTGAAAATATATCACAATCCGACAACGTAATCTAACCTTGTTGATGAGGACATGTAAAAATTGCGTATACTCCCTCTATCTATGTTTATTACTCTATGGGTAATTCTTATTGAATTTTCTATGGTTCATCTTAAGCGATCAACATAAAATTCTGCAAGATACTTGTAATTTTGCAAATGCAAACCCTTATATCGATCGAATCGATGTGACGAAATGATAGAGCGATCTATTCATCAGAGAACGAACACTCAACAATTGGTAACAAAAATCAACCAAAACTGCAGATGCAGAATTGCCAGCAGGTCACTATCAATCATCGATTATCCACAATTTAACGCCTTACGAAAATCCCACTTCAAGAATCACTCTTAAACTCCAAAAAAAAAACCGTGAAGAAAGCAATCTCGTAAAGTCAGTTATCGAACATCGGTGGTCCTCGACGTACAAAAGAAAATCTGAAGTGTGCTCTGGACGAACCGATATTTTCACAGCATCCAACGGACCGAAAAGGGGAACGTTATAAACCTCAAATCTATCCGAATCCTAAATTAGATGCGCCTCGGTACCAAAAAGATATTTGCGGCGAATTATTGCGTATTATGTCCCAAAAACGCGCAACTTCATTCATACGTCCCCTGCCTACTCCAAAAAGGCCACTTACACGACCGGAGGGAACAAGAAAAGATACACAAATCGACGTGTTACGCATTGTGGAGTTCTTAAAAAAATATACGCCGGCGTGAAATTGACGTTTATTGTTGGTATATACCGGGATTGACTTTGTCCGGTACAACACCTGGTCCTCTTTCACTGCGTGCAGATTCCCAAAGAACATTATCGGCATCGATCAAGCCAAATTTGTTGCTAGTTAGGCCGTTTAGAGAGTGAAATGGTCCCATTGAGTGGATTTTATGAATGGACACTTGACTTTCTGAATGGGCCATCCTTTCGAAGGCTGACTGGGCGGATAGTAGATTCTTGAAGTATAGTAAGCGTTTTGGGTACATAATGACTTTTGTGTTGGAGAAAGTGTGAATTGGTCTTTGGGCGAATTTGTTTTCTTGAACGAAAGATTGAAGTGGGATTTGGTCTTTTTATGATGAAGTCGAATAACTCGAGTACTTCTTTTTGAATTTATGACTCCTACAGTTGCAATTGATCTTAATCGTCTTCATGTAATGGATTTTATTTCATATTGTAATGTAGATTGATTATACAACTTGTTGAAGTAATGGAAATTATAGCCAACATTTGAAAATGACAAAGGCCATTATTTCAAGAAGAAGACAGCATTTTAATCAATATAATGCACTTTGCCTTCAATAAATGATTGGGTATTTTTATTTTTACATTTCTGTTCATTTCTTCTAGCACTGCTTCTCTTATATTCTTTATGAAATCTGTTTCCTGTTGTTCAATATTCATTATTTTTTCTTTACAAATCTTTATTTCATCCCCCAGTTTTTCCATCGTTTAATCAATTTTTTCTAATTCTTCTTGTGTTTGTTCAATTTTCAGTTCAGTATTATTTCTTCTTTCTATCATATTGTGAACTTCTATCTTCTCTCTTGTTTCACAAATTTTCATCTTTTACTTTTTTCTTCTTCGTTTGTTGGAAATTCTTCTTGTATTTCTTTTATCCTTGTATTGAACATTTTATTAAATTCCATCCATCTATCACAAGTTTCTCAACCATTTTAGTTATATTATTTCTTAATTGACTCTTCATTTGTTCCTTAATTTACTTCAATTTTTTTTCAAATTGTCTTCCAAATTTTTCGCATGATATGTTGATTGAACTTTCATATCCTCCTTAAAACTTTCATTGCATTCATTAAATCTAAAAGATTCGGTTCATTTCTATTTTCTTCAACAATTTCCAAATTTTCTCTTGCATTTTCTTCATCCCCTTCATCCTCCAATCTTCGTTTTACTTCTTGTTTCCATTTTTAAAATACATTGATGATACAATTTCAATAATTATGTATTAATATTTGATTTGAGTTTTTCAAAACAATGCTGTAATGGAAATATTAATAGCCCCACATTGGGCGCCAATTGTTATGGATCGTCTATAGTGTTTTATTTTCGAATAAATTATTCCATTCTTCAATCTTCACAAAAACTTCAAATTTTTATCCAGGAAATCGTCTTCTGTGGTAAAAACTTCTCTATATCTATGGAGCTCACCTTTAATCTTCAATCTGATAACTTTCAATATTCAATGACGTCCTCTATTTTTATATTTTTTGATTTGATATTTAATAAATTGATTCATGTGATGTTAACTGTACTACGTTTTATTACTGACTTGATTAAAAAAAATCTATAATAGTACCTACCTATTTGTATTTCTATAACAAGTTACGAGCGCCTATTCGATTTAATTGAAATTGGCGCTTGAAAATTCTTCAATTTACTAAAAAGAGTAGTATTCTCTTAGTGTATTCGACTGGCTGCACCAGTGCGAATTAATTCGAGTTAATTATGTAATAAACTTGACAAATATTCGGAATTAATTTGCACTGGTGCAGCCAGTCGAATACACTATAAGAAAATATTTTTATGTCAAAAATGTCTTGTTTTACTAACTGGTTTTGCGCCCCTACATGTAGAAAGTCCGGTATGCCGGTCCTAGCCTCATAATTAAGGAGATTATCGTATTTTTTCACTTGAAGCTTCTTACCGGCAGTCAGGTTATATTTTTTGTGTGGTAAAAAAGAGTTGCTTCTGTAATAATAAGCAGCGTTGTTCAGAAATGTATTAAAATATTCCGTGACGTGAACACAGAAGAAACTAAACGACGTGGAAGTGATGAATCTGTGTGTGAAATTCGCAGTGTTTTCTAGACGTTGAAAACCCTCATTAAGTAGGTAGATACTGTGACACTATTCCATTGAATTTACACCGTGTACCTAATATGTCAAAGTCGTGTTCCATCAATGAATTATTACGGTTAGATGGAGATTTGGCCGGTGACAAATATGAGTAGTTTGATCGATCGTCGGCGAATGTGTTTGTGGGTTGTTTGTTTGAAAATCCTTCGATTACTTGCACTTCCGTGTGTGCATAACTGAAGTTATGGAATTATTCTCTTTCCACCTTCTGACCTGCCATATAGTTATAGGTACTAATACATAATATCTACCTTTGGATGAATAAAATTGACGTTTTCATATGGTAGCAGATTGAATAGAATGGCATTCTAACATCGAATAGTGCCGATTTTATGAAAATCTCCGATTTTGCGATGAATATTGGATCTTAGGTAAGGTATCTTCCGGAAGCCAAAAAATATTTTTGAAAATTTATCGCTTAGAAACTTTAAGAAAAATATTGCTACCTCATGTTGTTTAAAAACATAAGAACAACATAGTGGCATTGTGATCACTCTTGAGATGGCCATCCTGAATAATTTTGGTTTATTGTCTGTATGTCGGTGTGTGTATCTGCAATCCCCAGATCTTTGTAATAGCCATAACTTCTACAATTCTCAATGAATTCTCATTAGTTTGTGAGATATTGTGTCGTGAGTGTAGCTACTTTTGTTATTTGAAAAAAGATGAAAACAAAATTTTTGCGTGCTGAAAAAAATATTGCTTTTTGAAGGAAAAAAATACAGTTGAAGCAGAATCTTGGCTTGATGAAGAGTTTTCGGGGTCTGCACCAGGAAAATCGACCATCATTGATTGGTATGCTAAGTTTAAACGTGGTGAAATGAGCAGCGAAGATGGCGAACGCAGTGGATGCCCAAAAGAGGCTTTGACCGTAAAGTTGATCGAGACATTGTGAAGATATCATCTGAACGTGTACATCATATCATTCACGAATAATTGTACATGAGAAAGCTGTGTGCAAAATGGGTGCCACGTGAGCTTACAATCGATCAAAGGCAACAACGTGTTAATGATTTTGAGCAGTGTTTGAAGCTGTTTATGTGCAATAAACCTACATTTTTGCGTCGATATGTTACAATGGATGAAACATGGCTTCGTCATTTCACACCGGAGTTCAATCGACAGGCAGCTGAGTGGACTGCACACGATGAACCGAATCCAAAGCGAGGAAAACACAACAGTCAGCTGGCAAGGTTATGGCATTAGTATTCTGGGATGCGCAAGGTATAATATTCATTGATTACCTCCAAAAGGGCCAGACCATCAACAGCCATTATTATATAGCGTTATTGGGTCGTTTAAATGATGAAATCGTTAAAAAACGGCCCCATTTGAAGAAAAAAAGTGGATGTTTCTTCAAGACAATGCACCGTATCACAAACCAATGAAAACAATGGCAAAATTTCTTGAATTGGGCTTCGAATTGCTTCTGCATCCACCATATTCGACAGATCTGGCCTCCAGCGACTTTTTCCTGTTCTCAAACCTCAAAAGAATACTCGCTGGAAAGAAATTTAACGCCAATGAAGAAGTGATAGCTGAAACTGAGACCTATTTTGAAGCGAAAGATAAATCGTATTACAAAAATGGTATCGAAAAGTTGAAAGATCGCTATAATCGCTGTATCACTCTCGAAGCCAACTATGTTGAATAATAAAATCGAATTTTCCCAAAAAAATGTGTTTTACTATGGTAGACCGAGCACTCTTCAATTAAACATCAAACTAGCTTAAAACATTGAACATTTAACAGTATGTAACTAGTTTCGAATGCAAAATCGTAAAATAAGATGAATGTATAAATATCGGCTTTCAAAAGCGAAGGTAGTGTTGATCTTCGCCTTTGTGAAATGATTTTATTCCTCTTTGAATGAGGGTATTAGAGAATTTTGTTTATATTGCTTGATCTGTCATGTAAAAGTGGTTCGGAGATTTGTATCTCAGGAAAGGTTGACACACGCAGCGAAGCGGAACAATCTTATGTTGTTTTTAAGAATCAAGGTTGAAATATGAAAAATTGACCAACAAACTGGGCCGAATTGCCGCCTCTAAAAAAAGGGGCGCGCAGATTGTTAATTATGTGAAAATTGCAATGTTTGCATCTTCGATATACATCTCTGATCAACTTCACAACGAAAAACAAATTCCGAACGAAGTAAAATTAGTCAAACTAACGCGATATTTTTCCGCTCCGAAAAACTCCCCGGAATCAGCCTGTAAACAGGGAGAAACACGAACCCTCGGAAAGTCCCGTCCTCATCCTGTGTTTTGATTCGATTAGCGCTCATCAAGAGCGTTCTGCGTTATTTTTCCGGTGCCCGCTCTGATTTTGCAACGAACTGTAATTTGCATCATCATGGCATTGTTTTCAGTTTAAAATACATATCAGGACTTACGCCCTCCGCGGAAATACAAACAGTTGCGCACCCTGGACTAGACAACAATGATTGTGAAACACGCAAAATTTAAATATGGATCAAGTGTGTAGAATAGAGAATGAGAGGTTTCTGGAGATGAAAATATTTATTTGTTTTACTAGGCAGCAAAGTAGTAGATTGACTGCCGCGGCTGATAGTTTAGGAATTCAGCCAAGGCAGTCAATCTACTTTGTTGCCGAGTGAAACATATTATTTTTTTTCGATTGTTTATAATGATATATGTAGGATATTGTATTTGCAAATTATTACAATTCCAGCAATATTTTTTTCCCCTGAGGATTTTTGAAAACCCATGAAATATCTCACAGTTTTTTGGAAAAAATATATTTACATTATAGAAAGTGATAGCGACTTAGATGTACTCACTCCTCCAGAAATAAGGGAGGTGGCAAAAAATATTGATTGTCAGAAAATGTCAAATGTTTTATTCGTATTGAGAATAATAATTTTGCTACCTAGGCAGGAAAAGTAATACTTTGCTATCAATCGGGGAAAAAATAATTTTTCCAAACTGACTAATTTTCGCATTTTGAGTTTGAAGGTTTGGTTTTATTGGTGAAAAATTTGAGGTCATAATCAATTCTGTCGTTCTGGTCTCAGAGTACACCATAACTGTTGAACGGAATCTGCTTACTATTTCTAGGTTGTAGGTAGAGGAATATCTCGATTTAGTTTATTTTGATAGTTATAGTTATATCCATAAAAATACAGTAGTTATTGTCCAAAACCTTCAATATTAATATATTTTTATAATTATTTGATCAACTACTTTATTGTCGATTGAGATATTCAAATTTTTGAGATCAAATAATAATTGCTAAATTAATAAACGAAATGATAACAAGATTTTCTGTCAATCTCGACTTTTGAATCCATTTGAAACTCATCAATAAATTTGAAAACGCAAAGGTGTCTCGTTTTGAATGAATAATTAATTTTTGTATGGAATTACATAGTCAAATATTGAGAGTACCGAGGCTTTAAATTAAAAATATGAAACACATTTGCTTAATTGCTGCTTAAAACTTCTAAAAGGTTTTCCAATAAGAGGTTTCATATTTTGCTATTGAGAAAAAAACGAATAGTTTTAAAGATAAATCAATGGATGTTTATTTCATTGTGAAGAGGAAGTTACGGTTGCAGCGACATTGCTGATGATCGACCGCCTTGAGTTCTGGCCTTAAAAACCTTAAGATCTAGGTCTTTATGCAAAATGTCATTTGTGGAATGCCCAATTCTCGACGAGAAATCGACAAATATGGGTTTTTGTAATCACTTCTTGGGCGAAGCACTAATGTCACAGTATGCAAGCTGCCTAGATAACGGGTAATTTAAAATGAAATTCAGTTAGGTATTTGAAAACCCTTTAGTTCTTAAAGTCGGTAAAACGGATTTACCGGCTTTAAGTCTGGTTATTTGCTGAATTTTTCCAACTATGAGACTTAGATGACGAAAAATTTGATGAAAGAATATTTTTTCTTGGGTTGTAATTTTGGATACTTTTAATTTATTATTTTTTTTTCTGTTGATATAATAATAAAAAATAAATTGATGATAATAACTGGGTATTTAAGGTACATCAAGCGACAAAAACTCCATCGCCAAAACGACACCACCCCCGAAAAAACACCGTAGCATACCGACTAATCAAGCTCCCCCCACCACCCCATAAAAAATCACCAACCTCCCTCACCTTCCAACAACCCCCTCGACGTCGACCCTCCCCCAACCCCTCTATCTCGTCCGCCCCCGTCATTAGAGCGACAATCGACGTAGGACGCAGAGCGCCGCGACGCAGCTCCCATCTTCCTCGAATTAGGCCCGTTTGTTTCGAGACTCGACGTCCTTCCTTCCGTACGTCCCACTCCCCGCCGTTGGCGCTGCCCCCGCAATTAGCTAACTCGATTTGGGAGATCCCTTTCGCAGCCGACTAGATCTCCTCGGCAATGTGTTGTCGATGTTTTGTTCCGGGCCCCGGATCCCGAAGCCGCCGGCTAACCGGATTACCTCTCGCGAACTTCATACTCTTTGTTTTCCGACGGCGACGCCATCCGCTTACGGAATTGCTAATTTGAGATAAAGCTGTAGTCGTTAGTGAAATCGATATTTCCTCTTGCCGAGGTTTCGACTGACGCGCTTCGCCAACCAAGAGGTCATGTCCGCACGGAGACGCTTCTCGGAGTTGGTTGATGGGCTAGGTTCGGTTCGCCTCCGAAAACAATGATTAGAAGATACGAACTTAGTTTAATGGCGTCATACACTGATTTGCTTCCAAGAGATGTCTTACAGTTAATCTTGTAGTGTGTGGGAAACTTTAGGTATTGGGATTTGGTTGATTTCAATGCAAACCTCGGGGGTTTTGAACTGATAGTAGAGCTGTGAGAGAGTTTTGGTTGAGGTGTTTTCTCGACAACAAGAAGAGGAATTCCTCCTCAATTGATTCGATACAGCTGCAACATACAATATTGCTAATTTGAGATAAAGCTGTAGTCGTTAGTGAAATCGATATTTCCTTGCCGAGGTTTCGACTGACGCGCTTTGCCATCCAAGAGGTCATGTCCGCACGGAGACGCTTCGGAGCTGGTTGATGTTGGGTACGCCTCTGAAAACAATGATTATATGAGACGATTTTAGTTTAAAGGCGTCGTACACTAACGATTTGCTTCCAAGAGATGTCTTACAGTTAATCTGTGTGGGAAAATTTAGGTATTGGGGTTTGATTGGTTTCAATGCGAATTTTGTTGGTTTTAAACTAATGGTAAAGCTATGAGAGACTCTTCGATGAGTTGTGTTCTCAACAACAAGAAGAGGAATTGCTACTTGAACTGATTCAATAGAGCTGCAACATAAGGCATTGATAATTTGAGATGAAGCTGTAGTTGTATGAATGAGAATAATAGATCCTAAGTAACAGCGGAAATTGAACGAATACTTCAACTTCAACATAAGTAGTTGCGCGTCGCTCGAGTTCAGGCGGAGACACAGAACTGATGTGCAGGATGTCGAGCAGGATGTTCAATACCTTCTCTTTCAGTTCTAGAATATAAAAAAAATAATGAATTAATGCGGATGTTAATTATCCGAAGAAATATGGTGAATTGAATCTTGTCAATATTCATCAATTTCATGATTCTTGTCTTGTCCAAACAGTAATGTACGTTGGATATCTCATACTAGACGTCCTATCTTCTTCACCATCGTTCACCAATTCCCATAATAGAAAATTATTTGATCCTAGTCCAGCAGCCCTACCTGATCAAATAGAAGTCACGAAGTAAAAGGCAAAACGCTCAAAAAAAATGAACCTTCTTGTTCGACGTACAAGGAAAAAATACTGCCTGTGTGTCAAACCAAACCATTACCTTCAGTACTTCTTATCACAATTTTAGAATTAAAATCTACCTAAGATGAGCTTTAAATTATTGAAAAATCGAAGAAATCACCGGACGTTAACTTCAAATACCTTAATGAAATCGCTATCGTAGAATATTTTACGAAATCTGTTAGCAGGCTGCCCTACAGAATATTCTGTAGGAATAGTAGTCAGAGGTAGTAATTGATCAAAATTTCAAAGAAATTGAACAAAAGATGAAGACACGCCTGACTATCATGCAAGCATCGTAAATTCCCATCCAGAATAGATATTCGTAACTGAAGACTAATCTATTCTAAAGATAAACTATTCTAAACGTTGCTATCGATGACAAGCCATCAGCGGAAGCACATAATGTGGTCGATAGGACAGCAAGCCAAAAGTTCTAATTCGACGGTAAACTCTTGGCGATTGTTCTTTTACTCGAAAATTGGTCCTCAATGCCATCAAAAAAAATTATGACTAAGATCTCATTCGTTTGTCTTGGTCGTCCACTTCCTTGTCTACGATGTTCTAGTAGATCCTCTTTATGGTTGATAACATCTACTTCAGAGGATTGTTTATTGTTAAGATGATTAGTAATTTCTCTAAATCAAAAAACACCTGCGACTTCTGTCGAATTCACTCATTTATCTATTATTTTCACGTTGTCGCACTATAGTCATAATCTCAGACTCAAAACGGAACGAAAGACATAAAACAAAAGAATTTTAACCGAAACAATACCGAAATCGACTTGAAATTTCAAGAAATATATCAAATAATATCGATTGTAACAACAAATAAAACGTCAAATTTTAGTACCTCAACTTTTTAAACCTTTTACTATTTGAAAAGTTCTGCCAATTTTAACCAAAAAAATTGGTATTGCATTTTTGATGTCTCAGAGTGATAGATAGATACTTAATACGAAAAATGAACATAACAATTTCAAATTATTGAATTGACTCTGTCTTTAAAGAAGGAGGCCTGCTTCTGATTTTTTTTTCAATTTAAATAGTCCTTGTTGATTGATGAAATATGAGTTAAATTTGAAAATTAATTAAATAAAAAAGCATCCAAAAGAAAAATAAATCATACAAAACTGTACGGAATAAGTGGAGGTTCAATTAATTTAGTAACTAAATTAACATAAAGACACACGTACGTTTCGTAATTTTTGTATTTTACAACTTTTCCTCATCAGAGTCTTAAAATTAAAAAAACTGAATTTATAAATTTACAGCTTGTATATTAATTTCACCAACTCGCAGTTGGCACTGTAGGTTAACTGAAAGAAACTGTTTGTCTGGTACGGATTTACAGACATAGCAATATCAACAAGAAGTCATAGATCTTTTCTCTTACTCTTCTGTGAAATGGGTAGACAAATCGATTTTATAATCGAAATAACAATTTTAGAGAGTTTAATTTTATCTTTTGGTTCAAGTTGACTGTAATCAATAAATGATTACTTTAAATTATAAAGGTCAAATGAGTCTACTTAATGGAGGCAACTTAATATAAACATTAAATTATATAAATATTATATTCATATTTTTTAATTCTATAAATTACAATTGTTTCCCTTCAGAATAGCTTCTCCAGCGAAAAATTCATAGCCAAACAATTTCAATTTCCCGAATTAAAAATTATCAATATTGTCATTTAATTTTCAATTCCGATTTCAACGTATACTTTATGAATCAATAAGTAGTATTTAAATCGAAATAAAAAATATTCTGTAGCAGACCTTCTTGACAAATATCTTCTAACGTAACTAAAGTAGGAACTATAAAACGTAAAACGCGCACCAGATGACGTGGCGATCAATCCCCGCTTTCGCAATTCGGCTAATCCAGCTTCCATTTGTCTTAAATAGTTGGCATATATACAGTTGGCAGTTTATTCGATTATTCATGGTTGTGGAAAGTGTCTGCCCGACGATTTGTCAGCATATTGCGCATAAAACCTGCTGTGGCCAAAGGGGCCGTATGTTTGCACGGTATTTATCAGTGCCGGGGACCGCCGGTGATTGCGCGCCATTGTCATGATAATTTAATATCCTAATACGTTTAACTACACCCTAATTTCGCCCTCGCCGCTTTGAGCCCCGAGCCTGATCCGAGATGACGGCGCCAGAGAGGTACCGGCCCGAATATCGGTTTGGGGATCGATGGATGAACTCCAGTCCTGGAGAGCTTTGATGAAACTAAAGGATGTTTTTTTTAGAGATATAGAACTTTAAATTGCAATAAAACAACGATAGATTATTCGATTGACATGAATTTTATTCATCCGCAAGATAATCTTGTGGCATTACATTTTAAATATGATTTCTGGCATATGACCGCCACGGCTGGCTCGGATGTAGTCCAATCTGGACGGCCAATTTTCGATGACTTTTTCCAACATTTGTGGCCGTATATCGGCAATAACACGGCGAATGTTGTCTTCCAAATGGTCAAGGGTTTGTGGCTTATCCGCATAGACCAATGACTTTACATAGCCCCACAGAAAGTAGTCTAGCGGTGTTAAATCACAAGATCTTGGAGGCCAATTCACAGGTCCAAAACGTGAAATTAGTCGGTCACCAAACGTGTCTTTCAATAAATCGATTGTGGCACGAGCTGTGTGACATGTTGCGCCGTCTTGTTGGAACCACAGCTCCTGGACATCATGGTTGTTCAATTCAGGAATGAAAAAGGTAGTAATCATAACTCTATAGCGATCACCATTGACTGTAACGTTCTGACCATCATTATTTTGAAGAAGTACGAACCAATGATTCCACCAGCCCATAAAGCGCACCAAACAGTAAGTTTTTCTGGATGTAACGGTGTTTCGACATACACTTGAGGATTAGCTTCACTCCAAATGCGGCAGTTTTGTTTGTTGACGTAGCCATTCAACCAGAAGTGCGCTTCATCGCTAAACAAAATAAAATGGACGTAGTGCGCGATACGTATTATGCACAGAACCATTATTTTCGAAATAAAATTGCACTATTTGCAAGCGTTGTTCAGGCGTGAGTCATGATATTCATGATGAATTGCCAAACCAAACTGAGAATAAATCACTTGACAGCTGTCAAATCGATCGCCATCTTGAACAGTAATGCCAACTTAAAGTTATATACCTCAAAAAAAACACCCGTTATAAATTATGAGAATATACATAGGCGTTTTTTTCCAAATCTCGAGGTTTTATTGTAAAAAACTGCTTATACATTTATGATTCAAAGTATTGTCCATCGCTGGACACTACTCTCTCCCATCTTTAGGGCAGCGTAAGTTTTTTTCGAAATTTTTCATATATACAGTTGGATGGTCAGAAATGTATTTTCATTAGTTTAATTAAGTCATTTTCTGCTGAAAATTACAAGCATTTCGGCAAAATTTTCCTTGAAAACAAACGTACGAAAAAACAACTTCTCCTAATTTGAGTCCTAAAAATTTTTCCACCATACCAAGCACTAATCAAACTTGTAATACCATCAAATTAGTCCTCGCTAGCACAAATAGGTAATATATTCATCCAATAACCGCTGAAAGGTTTCGTCCGACCATAAACCTCCCCAAAAACCGTGAATTCGCATACATTTCCAATCAATCCCGATCCTGACCATACGGCACGAGGGTCTGAATCCACCCCTGCCATTACCAGGGTGGATATTTGATGGTTGGCCGGCCGAGAGCAGGAGGGGTTCCCTAAACGAGTGTTATTTTATTTAGGAAATTAATTTGCCCACTTAATGTAATCAGCCGGATCATTGCCGTCGTAAATATAAAGCCTCGTTCGCACGTCCGCTTTACGACCGCGGATTTCTCGACAAGAACGCCGCTTAAGTTATGGCCGCACTCGAGTTTTTACTGATATGGCATTTTATTTCGACTATAACTGACCGATTATTTGGGAAATTATGGGGACGTATGTTTTTCATCGGGCTGTTTGGAATTTTTGTGTAATTTGATCACGTTTTTAACGACAGAATATTAATATGTATCATAAACACTTATTCAATACTATATGTATAATAATAGTTATGTTGAAGTGCCTTCATTTCCTACTGTTATATAAAATACAATGAGTAACGAGGTGAAGTCTAGCTTACACTATTCCACTCAATCTCAAACAGAAAATAAAAATCATTCATAATCATTCATAAAAATACAAGAGAAAATAAATTAACATAGTCAAATAATTAACTTTAAGCGAAATCTTGTATCAAAGCACTTATGCCAATAAATCACACAGCAAACATCAACCAAAATTGAATTAACTACTGAGATAAGGATTAATCATTTTCAAAATTTGACATTTTTCAAAAGCAGCAACAAAAACAAGATAATCCATTATTCCATTTTCCAAGAGATGGCTTCAGTTATCTGTATCTCACGTTGTATAAGTTCGATCTTCTCCACTAGATTAGAAAGATGAGATTTTGTACTGCAAAAACTTTTGTGACAGTTTGGTGATTAGTTGACTCAGTTGTGTTTGAGCGCTCGTCAAAGAGGGACACTAGCTAAGCGAAAATACGCTAGATTTCACAGTTTTTCATTGATAAAGCGAAAATGCAAGCCAGACAGTTTTTATGGTTCTGATACTGCAATAGCCGATCACGATCATTTTTGGTTACGTCGTTTCCGTTCCGGTAATTTCGATGTCGAAGATGCACCACGCACTGCAAGGCCAATTGTTGAAAATGTCGATAAAATCATAGACATCGTCGAGTCTGGCAGTCATATAAACATTGTTTCAATTGCCACAGAGCGAAAGATTTCACAAAAAACCTTTTGGAATCATTTGCATAAGGCTAGTCCCAAAAAGAAGCTCGATGTAAGGGTACTACACGAGTTAACGCAAAGACCCTCATAAAAAGAATTTCCATCTGCGACTTTTTGAAGTGATTGGTTACTGATGAAAAATGGATTACTGACGACAACGTCAAGCGAAAACGGTTGTGGTAGAAATGCAGTGAACCGGCGGAAACGGTGGCCAAGCTAGGATTGACGGCCAAGAAGGTTTTGCTGTGTGTTTCGTAGCATTGGCAGGTAATTATCTACTATGAGCTGCTCGCCTACGGCACAACTGTTAACTCGGAACTGTACTGACAACAAATGGAAACTAGGATCTATTAAAGACAAATCTATTATAAGAATGGTATCGAATTATTGTATGACCGCTATAATCGTTCTATCGACCTCGAAGGCTACTATATTGAACGTTTATAAAAAATTTTTTTTTTGTTAGCCTACGAACTTTTCAGCCTGACTGTTAAAACTTGACGTTTATTTAAAATTAGTTTATTTTGTTTCGCTTTATGCATAATTACTAAAATGAGGAAGTGGAGTGAGAAGCTTTTGAGTGCTTGCTCATTTATGCGCCATTTTTGCGCGTGTTCGCCATATATACCTATATAATATACTGTTCTGTGGTCCTAAACACAAGCTGGAAGTCTAAACTCAGTTTTTAAATATATGCTTCAAAATTCAATTATATTATGCGATACAATTACTGCCTTAAAAGAAAAGAATTAGAGTACCTACTTTCTACACAATTTCATTAATCACTTTGTTTCTTCCAAAAGTGCCTTGGTCCTCTCGTATTATATTTCCTCTTTCGTGAGATTATCAACTCACATTTCGAAAATAATCATCTCTTCAACTATCATGGTTCAAATTTTGTATAGGACCATTTCAGCCGAGACTGGGGAGGTCGTCGATACCTGACCATGCTGGCCTGAACTCAGACGGCACCGAGACTATAATGGACTTAACTTCACTCCTTTCCTCATTCTTTTCGATATTCATCTTGAATTTTCTATAATTATGGATATACGATCAACATGAAATTTTCCACGATGTTTTAACTCATTTTTATCTCGATATTTAAAAAAAAATCAATTAATGAAACCGAATTCAAAAACGCAATAATCGAAATGAGTGAGTAATAACGAGATGAAAAAAAACTTCCATTGTCCTCCATTCCAAAACTGCCGAAAAGTTCCGGCATTGATTTAATCGACCAATCAGATCAGGGCCCCTCCACGCTCCCGGGGAGAAATAGCGGGGGCACTAAATCAGCGGAATGGATGTTAACGATGATCGTAGATGGCATGTTTTAAGGCTCTCCAGCGATTCCTCCGATTGCTTTCTGATATTTACGAGCGGAATGCGAACGGGGGGACCGGGCTTAATGCGTACAAATCGACGATATTAGAGCGGCACGTCTTCAGTCTAGATGGTGAAAATTCAAATAGATCCCCCCTTTCTTTCCCCGGGTTTGTTTTTCTTTCTGATTTATCACGGAAATATTCCGTCCGATATTATTCGTCTGGCTGGAATTTGGATTCCGTTCGATAAGTCGGCGGTGCTGCTGGTAAGAAGAAGAACATTTTCGATGGTGCGATGATATCTGTGACAGTGCCCTATTACCGCCTAGGCCAACATAGGCCATGGCCTAGGGGCGGCACAATTTTAGGGGCGGCAAATTTTTCGGTGAATAAAAAAAAATTCTTCAACTCCTCTACGAAAATGTAGAAATAGCCATCTTCGAAAATTTCGCACATTTTTTCATTACCAATGTATAATTCTTTTGAATGGAAGATAGAAATATTTTTGCATTTTTCACACCCCTCGGTAATCTGAAAATCAAAGGAGCCGCCCTAAAACCGAACAGCAGTCGGCACTGTCGGCGGTTAAGCGCATCAAAGAGAACGTGGAAAACCTATCCTATCGTAAATTGTAATTGCTACTAATAAAACACGGATTACTGTCAGGGAAATCAGAGGACTGGCATAATATTTAAAATATGAATGCGGCACGTTTGATGAGTTGCCCTAGTAGGTATTATTTTCAATGGATGCAAGTAACTAGTTAAATTTTTTGCGTGAATTTCGGAATCGGCACTGGCAGCTCGTCAGTCCTATTTTTCCGTCCATGCAATACACTCAGAATCGAGAACTAACCACTATAGAGTTGTCGCCAGTAATTTTTAAACATTACTAGTGCAATTTTTAGTATAAATAAATTTTGTGGGAACTTATCTTCAGATCTACTTGTTCATTCTTTTTTTCGCAATGTCAAGAAAACGTGAAAGTGGTTGTGAATATAGAAAACGAGCAAAGGAAAGATCAGAAAAAAATGAGGAACTGGTGAAGAAGATTCCCAAGATTGACACCTTTTTACAAAAAGGTGATAAAAAACAAAAAGTGGACTCGACAGAGCTGAGTGAAATTCAACAAGAATTCGATCAACCTTCAACAAGTGGTAACAACACATCAAACAAAGCTGAAAGCATTATGGAGATTCCGGAACAAGTGGAATCTTGTGAAAATCCGAAAAAAGCTTTTCCAGAAATTAGCGGCAGTTCAGATAACTTCAGTTATGATCCAGCTCTGTGGGATGAAATAACAGAGGAGTTGAGGCAGAATTTTATCAATCGTGGAATTAAACAAAATATTGATTTATTAGATTTTGAAGCTTCAAGAAGGAATTACAATGATCGCGTTCGATATTGTTCGAAAGGATTGTTTAAAACCCGATTGAAAAATGCCGAGACTCACACTCGCGATTTCTTGATTTACTCTGCCAGCACAGGACGTCTCTACTTTCTGCCATGCCGTTTATTCAATGGAAAAGGTCCATTTGCATCTACCGGATTTAATGATTGGAAAAATCCTATTACTATTGAACAGCACGAGAATTCACAGAATCACAAAAATTGTGTCCTAATTTTACTCCAAAGGCAAAAAGCAGCTGGCCAGGTAGATGCACTTCATGTTAAAGAATACAAGCGGGAAGTACAGTACTGGAGAGAAGTTTTAAAGAGAGTTGTTGCAGCGATCAAGGCATTGGCATCAAGAGGACTTTCATTCAGGGGTTCGACGGAAGTATTTGGTAGTCTACATAATGGCAATTATATGATGCTATTAGAATTTCTAGCTGAATTTGACCCTTTTCTTGCTGATCACATTGAAAAGCACGGAAATCAAGGCAGAGGGAACGTCTCTTACTTGTCATCATCGATTTGTGAAGAAATTATCCAAATTATGGCTACAGAAGTTCTAAAATCAATTGATCAGGAAGTTACAGAAGCCAAATACTATTCAATAAGCGTAGACTCCACACCAGATATAACGCATACCGATCAACTGGCTTTTATTACTCGCTATAATAAAGAAGAATGAAAACCAGTGGAAAGATTTTAAGGTAAGATTGAGAAAAGTTGTATTTTTTTCTTAATGTTTTCTCATTTACCAATACTGAAATGATGTTACTTTCAAAAAATGTTTTTAAGTGTAGTTATTTTATCAATTCCAGTTTATTAGTAAGAGCGATTAATGATCGAAACGTTTGAAATAACAAATTCATTACATATTATAATAATTTTGACATAAAATTGAAAATTTGAATTGATTTATGCAATGTAATTGTTCTTGTCCACGACTATTCTATAATATGCACATATGAATTATAGCAGTGAATAACTTATCAGCATCGTGATAGACTGACTGACAGTAAGATCAACCACCAAGCTATCAGCGCGGTAAAAAAAAAGGCTACTGATGGAATCGATGTCACGTGAAAATTTTGAACTTCATTTTGAGCTTGCAATTTTCAGTGCGAACGCAGAAAATGTTGTCATCGCTTTGGAAACTACTCTAATTTTTGAAAATGCAGATTAATTCGAATTTTACCCAGGAAGTCGTGGATAAAATCTAGTATTCTACTCACACATAATTACTGATATTTACTAGGGTGAAAAATAGTTATCTTTATGAGCTCATTGAATAATTTGGTACTAACTTAGGTAATTTTACTCACAGGATTTATACCAAATCCGGGACACAAGGCTGAAGACCTTTATAACGCTGTTATTAAGATGATGGAGTAGCATAATTTCAATTTTGCGAATTGTAGAGGTCAATCCTATGACAATGCGGCAAATATGTCAGGTATATTGGACTGCAAGCAAAAATAAAAGAAATCTCTCCTTTGGCATATTGGATCCCATGCGCGGCTCATTCGCTGAACCTCGTCGGAGAACACGCTGCTGGATCGTGTAAGGCATCTCGGAATTTTTTCTCACTTCTTCAGGATATTTACGTTTTCTTCTCAATCTCGACTGCTCGCTGGGGATACTAATGAAACATCTGACTGGCCCTTCAGTGAAACGATTATCTACAACTCGCTGGTCGGCGAGATATGAAGCTTGCAACAGCATGAACCAAAATTGGAAAGAAGTTGTCGCAGCTTTGAGTGAAATTGATGAGCGGGACAGGTCTAAGACTGGGAGTGAAGCAAAAGGATTGAAAATCAAGCTAACATCTCTGGAAACCGCAATAATGTTCGCTGTATGGAGTCCAATTTTGGAAAGATTTGATAAAGTGAGCGAAGCAATACAGAAAGTTGGCATTGGTATAGATGAAGTAGTTTTGTATTATGAGTCATTGGTTGATTATATCTTAGGATTAAGAGATCAATTTGATCGATTTGAGGAGAGAGCGAAGATCAATTCTGGATTTGAGAAATATCGAAGTGAAGAAAGAAGAGCCACAACAAGAACTGTTCCTGCTGATGAAACTCGAGTGGGACATACTGCTTTGAGTGGGAGGGAAAACTTCAGAGTAGGGGTTTATCTTGTTATAATTGACTATCTAATAAGAGAATTGAATCAACGTAAAAATTGCTACAAGGGTTTTGCTGCGAAATTCTCCTTTTTATTAAAACTGCAATCGATTAGTTCTGAAGAATTAGGAGTAGCGGTTACTAATCTCATCTCTAGTTTTCCTCAGGATTTAGATGAAAAACTCCACGATGAATGTTTGCACTTCAAATCCTACTTAGCACAGTTAGAACAACCTCCAAAAACTCTACACGAGATGAGTACCTTCATTAGAAGTGATAAAAGCTTAGTGCAAGTGTTTCCCTACATCGATATTACAATTAGAATGTTTTTATGCACTTTTGCAACGAACTGTTCAGCAGAGAGGTCGTTTTCAGCATTGAAGCGAATTTTATCCTATTTGCGATCTAGCATGTCTCAAGAGCGTTTGAATTCTCTGGCCGTTTTGTGCATTGAAGCTGAATTGTTGAAAAAATTAGACTTCGAAGCTGTGTTGCAACAATTTGCGGAAAAGAAGGCAAGAAGAAAACCATTATTAGTTTGATTATGAAAGCTGTAATTTTTTACTATGAAATATAACTCTGAAACATTAGATTGTTTTATTTCCAGATAGAAAATTGTCTTTATCAACTTCTGCGAAAATCACGTATTTAAAAAATTTGAATTTTTAAAATTCTCTTTACTCATAGGGGCGGCAAATTGTTTTTGGCCTAGGGGCGGAAAAGAGTTTAATCCGGCCCTGATCTGTGATTCTTACTTATCTTTTGCTGATATTTGGAGTAGCGCGAGGTTTTTCGAAAAAAACTTGCAAAATCATTTAAAAAGTCCACTTAAATGAATTTTTGACAGTAGAATTTGGACAACTGTCAGCGTCACATATAGGGATTCATGGCTTGGCTTGATATTCAAGCTACTGCACTTAAGCTTGACTTGAAATCAACTCAAGTCCAAGTCAAGTAGTAGTTTTTCAATGTGGAGGCAAGTAGTTATTTATTTATTTAATTATTTATTTATTCATAACAAGAACATATACAGGTAAATTAATACCCAAAACAATGTCCACTAATTAACATTGATTCACAGAAGTGCAAATACTTACATAGAAACAAAAAAAAAGAACAAAATTTTGATATTCAATTGAATAATTTTTATCCTTCATAACTACTTGTGATCTTTCTTTAAAAAAGGGAAAGTGCAAATACCTACATAGAAACAAAAAAAAAAGAACAAAATTTTGATATTCAATTAAACAATTTATTCTTCATAATACTTGTGATCTTTCTTTGAAAAAAGGGAAAAAAATGATTCAGCGAAAATAAACAAAAAAAAACGATCAATTAAGTAGAGATACCTCTGAAGTGGTTACCCAAACATCTTTTGACATATTCGTGGCTCTGACCAATTGCATCCACTAGATCCTTGAAACTGTTACAACGACCAAGCATTCTAATAATAGGGGAATTCCTGGAGCTGTTATGAAGTAATTGACTAAGTAAGACTTCAAAATTATCAGGCTATACAGAGTGTTCCTTAATTGGTGGTACAAATGAAAATGGCAGATTCCTTGGATAATTTTAAGAAAAAAAAATCCTATAAACATGGGTCCGCAAACCCTTTGTTTTCGAGATACAGTGTGTTTCTTGTAATCCTAGTTTTTTGATGATTATATCAGTTTATTGAATCTTCATTAAACTTCGCTACATATTTGGTGAATAATTACCTATACCGCCAAATATAAGCTAAATATCTTGTGAAGAGAAGGACCTATGAGAAAAAAAACATGAAAAATCAAACTTCAACACGAATTTTGAGAAGTTCAAGAGTACATTTTTAGTAATGGCTATTTCACTAGCCAAAAATCAAAGGATGACAGGTTCAAAAATGACAGCCTCCCAGATAGCGGGTTATTGAAAATGAAACCTCTTATTGAAAAAAACTTTAGAATAGCGCGAGGTACCTAATTCGAATAGAACTTCTATTTCTGATGTATTTTGTATAATTTTTGAGCAATTACAAATTGATAAAAGTTAAAACTTTACGATCCTATTAAATTGTGTATTGTTGTACATGGATATCGATGTGGTTACTACGATTGGTAAAGCGATGTATATTCAAGTATTATCGAAATTATACAAAGTAGCTGAACTAAATCGAACGTTCTGCTTGATCAAAAATTAAACTAAAAAAAAAATAATAAAATAATAGTAATATACACAATGAATGGAAATCGGTATGGATAAGATAAACCACTCCTAGTGTTAAATTTACAACTTTTATTTACTAAGAACCACAATGTTGATTTCCTACTGTTCTATTCTTTATCGAACATAATAAATCACGCCTATCCGAAATCAATCATGATTATTAAGACGTCATAAAAGTGATAATGAAACGGGTATTAATCGTCCAATTAGTGTCTGTCGTTTGCATTCCACCCTAATACTGACTGACACCTGACAACCGCTTAGTTTGACGAGTAAACAGTCAGCTCGCATCAGTTTGACGTAATGTCATAAACAATTTATTGCAATCGATGTAATGGTGTACCTAGATAAACCGCGATTACCCGGTGTCAGTCCAAAAAAGAGAAAGAACTTTGTTTATTCGATGGTGTGGAACGAAATACTTATACGTCAGTGGGGTCATGACAGATGACATATGCGGTTATTGTTTTATTATCAGTCCTTTTTTCCCATTATACACCATTTTGCGAACGACCAGCGTTCAGCATACCACCTTTTAAACACTTATCAAGACATTGCTTCGTTGCACTGTAAATTTTGATATCGGAAACTAAACATATTTTTCGTCCCAAAAAGTGATTACAATGCTTGTTTTCCTTTGGTAAATTGTGAAGCAACAAATGACAGAATATGAAAATTTGCTAAAACTTTCAATGGAAGTCTATTCAAGAAAACCACTGACTTATCTTGCTTAAATTATAAGATATGTCAAATTATATTGGTCTTAGAACGCTCCCTTGTGGAACCCCCTAGGTGATAAACATTGATTTGATGATTGATTTGATATGTAACGATTCTGAAAACATAAACTGTTGATACCAATATTTTGCGCATCAGTTGAATATGCGTCGATAAATAATTATTAGGTATACCTAATATGTTTTCATTTCTATTAATCCTAATTCCCTCGAATGATTACCGGTAAAGCTGCTTTTTCCAATTAACGTGATAACTGATAATCCTTGCGACTGGTGTCGATTGATAAAGTCATTAAAGGTTTTGGGAATACCAATAAGTCATATGGTGGAATAATCATTTTCGAATTAGGTGTGGAATCTGCTGTGAAGGTGAAGGTTGAGATTTCATCAAAATAGCGAATAGGAGTTATATCCACGGAAATATTGACAAAATTGGTTGCTAGATCTAACTTATCCTCTCATTCATTGATTTTAAGAAGGCATTGAAAAAAGATTTTAAATTATGTTTTGAATGACTTTCAATCCCTTTCGAATCTAACCCATCAAAAGAATATATATCGAATCCCAATAAGATAGATTTGAAAGTTTTTACTTCAGTGTAAGTTTGATTGATTGATTGATTTGGTCTAGACTGCCGTATGTAAGATAGCTCTCAAACATAATGTTTTAAGAGACCTGAAATTTTCAGGTTAGATTCAGTCTCCAAATGTCTCGGTTAAGTTCGTTAATGGGTAAAATCCATTCAATTGTTCTGGAGTTGTGCTCATAGAATAATCCATCCAACCTAACTGAACTTCTGTAATCAACTGAAAAATTGTATAACAAAAGTTCAAGCAGAATTTCGTGAGGATGGTTAAATTAAAAAATAAAAAAACTCCGATATCTCAGAATATATATGTCAGATTTCATTGAAGGTTGGTGCGTTTATTGAGTTCTTCGATAAAGTGAGCTAACCAAAAGTTCAGCTAGTAGCTTTGATAAAAATAAAATGATTAAATTTTTTCTGATGTAATATAGTTTGAACCAAAGAAAGCTTTTGGAAAATGGATTGTTCTGTTTCGAATTTTTGGTTATTTGACGTAAGGGTTTCACGTCAGTATATTCTTCATTTTCACATTACAAAACTTCCCTCTCAATTTTTTTTTGTTAGTTGCCCTTAACAAAGAGTCCATGGAAAAAAATAGGTCCCAGAATTGTTCCTTGCATCACACCAATATTGACCGCTCTGTAGAAACACGACAAAAGCCGATAATTATACAATCAAACACGAAAAAGTCGACACCGAAAAAATTAATACCTAATCCATAACTTTAACACCTTCGCCCCACGCCATCTGCCTTTAAACTCGTGTCCCCATCCTGCGCAATTATAACACTTTAAATTCGAAATTAAACAGAATGAATTAGAATTAGCCGCTAGTGCGTCGCCCGCTCAGTTCTTTGTGTGCGACCCTCCCCCTCCCCTTTCAATTGCAAATGCAAACAGCCATCATCGCGCGCACAAAGCCCGTGCGATATTAACGATATAAATTGCTACAAGTCGAAAATAAATAACTGGTAAATGGCTGGTGACAGAACGACAGATGGTCACCTGCTAATAGAGAGACGGCTAGAAAGGGTCCTGGACCTGTTAGACACCGGATGGAGTGACGCGGGACAGAGGCAGTGTGTAAACAAACGACCCCAATGGTAATTGCGAAGATGTGACGGTTCCAGCGCTAGGGAGATTGAGTGAGACATAAGGTGGAATCATCCGATGTCCAAACACGACTGGGCCGGGTGACTAATTTTGAGAAACAATGGGCGTTTGCAGTATGCCAAAGTTCTAACACTGCGAATTCCTCTATCGGCGGCAAGATCAAAGGTGTCGGAGTGTTCGTTATAGATATAATGTTGAAAGCTGGATTATTCAACACAATTGGAAGATGCCGAGCATCTTCAGGGGTTTCTAGGTCGATACATGAACTCCAACCCTCCTTTAACTTTTTAATACCTTTTTTGTGGTAGGATTCGTCTTTGCTTTCGGAATAGGCTTGAACCTGAGGCAATCATCTCGTTAAAGTCAAATTTCATTCCCTTGAGCATTCTTTTGAGGTGTGCAAAAAGCCAGAGTAATCTCTGGCGGCCAGATCTGGTGATCAAGCAGTTGGAGGCGCTATTCGTTCAATTTGACTGTGGTTTTCATCGATTTGTGATAAGGAGCTTTGTCTTGGTGCAAGATAATTTTTTCTCTGGCATTTGAGGACGTGTTTTCTTACTCGTAATATCTGCACCACTCGATCCATTAACGTCATGTGATATTTACTATTGATGGTTGCACCTTTGTCAAGATTGTTAGTAAACATTGTACATGATGTACAGCTTTGCTTCCACCGTTTTGCAATAGATGGCTGTAGCAGTAAATGATTGTCGAAATAAATAGATCGTAGATGTCATACAAAAAGCTTAGGTATTTGTGAACAAAACGCCATCGAAATATTACTCGATTTGTGTCTGTATCATAAAGTTTTTCTCGATTAAACATGTCAGCTTACGAGCCAAATTCTCGTCATTTGCGGGAGGATTTAATTTTCTGCTCTAATATAAAGAAATCTGCGGTTATTGCTTCTCGAATTCTCTCAAATACCTATGGTAAGGCCGCTATTAATGAAAGAACGTCTCAAGAGTGGTTTCAACGCTTCAAGAACGGTGATTTTGAGGTCGAAAACCAGCATGGCGGTGGAAGAGAGACGGTTTTCGAAGATGCAGAATTGGCAGGATCATTGACATTGGCACACAAGCCATTTCAAAACGCCTGAAAGTCATGGAAATGATTCAGAAACAAGGAAACAGAGAGATGTTGAACGGCGTTTGTTAGCTTGTGAACAGCTGCTTGCAAGGCAAATTGTGACTGGAGACGAAGAATGGGTTCATAATAATGGGATAATGCCAAGCGCCGAAAATCGTGGGGATATCCCGGCCAAGCTTCCACGTCGATGGCCAAACCGAATATTTACGATTCCCAGGACATGCTCAGTATTTGGTGGGACCAGCTTTGCGTAGTTTATTATGAGTTGTTAAAACTGACTGAAACAATCACAGGGGATCGTTATCGAACGCAATCAATGCGCTTGAGCCGAGCATTGAAAGTCAAACGCCGCTAAACAACGAGGGACATAATAAAGTGATTTTACAGCATGACAATGCTCGACCCCTTGTCGAAAGTGGTCAACACATACTTGGAAACGTTGAAATGGGAAGTCCTATCCCACCCTCCGTATTTTCCAGACATTGCTCTGTCGGACTATCACTTGTTTCGATCAATGGCACGGTCTATTGAAGAAGTGAAAAATAGGATCGATTAATGGATCGCTTCAAAAGATGTATTTTCAATGCGGGATTCGTACGCTGCCCGAAAGATGGGAGAAAGTAGCGGACAGCGATGGACAATACTTTGAATCATAAATGTATAACCAGTTTTTTACAATAAAGCCTCGAATTTCGGAAAAAAAACTACGGAAGCATAGTTGAACGCCTATTATTACAAGAAGAAAAATAACATACTGATTTTTTAGAAGCAAAGAACGAGCAAGCATGGTGTCTACACCAATTGGCACAATATTTCCATAGAAATTCGTTCATTATTCGTGAAAATCCTCGTCGATAGTTAACAAATCTTTTCTCAAAACCCCGTCATTTCGATATAACTACAACAATTGACGTACTTACGCAAATTATGATCCAATAGTTTCATCATTAGCCGGATCAATGGCCAAACAATACAATTCGAACGATACGGTGCGGTCGATTCAATTATGGAATCATTGGAGAGTTAGAGCGTCAATAAAACTGTCACAACAGAAGCTCATAAAGAGTTAACACCATTAATCAATCGGTGGAGCGGGGATATCAAAAATTCATTTGTTCGAAATACGGCTCTAAACGTTTCAACCCCTCACTTAAATGCGCTATTGCTGGGCAATGAATTGAAAAATTTTCGATGAGAGTTTTGATAAGAGGTGTTATGACGGTTTTGAAGTTGATGGGGGGTTGCAATTTGTAATTTTGTGATTGATTGAATTGCCTTCTTGCTTCTGGGCGTGTCGTTCGTTATTTACGGTTTTCATGAATGCATATCAAATAAAATAAATTTGGGCAAATATTTTGATATTTATAACAATTATTACGCAAACACTGAGTCTTCTATAGGTTTATTTTATATTTTGACTAATACAAAGGAGAACTTGTAAACTTGTGTAGATAAAAAAAGTGGAAAATTCACGAAAACTTAAAGGAACTGAATAAAATTTTCAGACTATCAGAAGATATTTAACAATGAGAATGAGTTTACATCTGTTCATACAGAAGAATATTTTGGAAATTACACCTATTTATTACGATAGATTCTAAGAGTATTAATAATTACTTTCATTTTCCATATGGACGATTTCGAAATTATTATAACAGATATAATTACATGTATCCTATTCTTGAAAGATCTTCCTGTTTTTCGAATGTGAACCAGAAGGAAATCATTGCAAATCAACTTGTACTCTTCGGGTTTATATTCTTTCTTAGTTCAATCTTTATTATTTTTGATGAAAATATCTTAATTATTGATTGTTCTGAAAAGAAAATTTAGATGTGCAATACTAATTAATAATTTGAAAATTTTCATCAAAAATGACAATGAAACTGCAACACCCAGAAGGAGCTTTTTAAATTTTTTTTTGGAAAAACTTAGGTAGTATAGTAAGAAGTAAATTATTGAATTTGGAGAAAAAATCGTGAAGGTTTTTCCATGTAAACAATTTTTGTTATCAATGTTTTTTGTTTGTTTTTGTATACAATAAGTTTCATGAATAATTTTTCACCATTTCGTCATTTTTTTATTGATGTGCACACTACGCAATAAACTGCTAAAAATCAAGTAACTTGATAGAATGTACTTGTTTTTTCAAGTTAATACTTGATTAATAAATACTTAACTTGACATTGATTTCAAGTCAAGCCAAATCAAGTAGTTTGAATACCAAGACAAGCCGTAAATCTCTAATCTGCAGGATATTAGTGGACAAGTGGGACAAACTTCAGAGGGTTGATTTTGCATGAAAAAATAATTTCAGTTTGCTATATAATTTTTGTTTGCAAAGGCTTTGTATTTCATAAAAAGTGCACAATAACAGGGTGTTCAAATCTGTCCAATCTGGACGTCCAATTTTCGATGACTTTTTCCAACATTTGTGACCGTATATCGACAATAACACGGCGAATATTGTCTTCCAATTGGTCAAGGGTTTGTGGCTTATCCGCATAGACCAATGACTTTACATAGCCCTACAGAAAGTAGTCTAGCGGTGTTAAATCACAAGATCTTGGAGGCCAATTCACAGGTCCATAACGTGAAATTAGGCGGTCACCAAACATGTTTTTCAATAAATCGATTGTGGCACGAGCTGTGTGACATGTTGCGCCGTCTTGTTGGAACCACAGCTCCTGGACATCATGGTTGTTCAATTCAGGAATGAAAAAGTTAGTAATCATGGCTCTATACCGATCACCATTGACTGTAACGTTCTGGCCATCATCGTTTTTGATGAAGTACGGACCAATGATTCCACCAGCCCATAAAGCGCACCAAACAGTCAGTTTTTCTAGATGTGTTTCGACATACACTTGAGGATTAGCTTCACTCAAAATGCGACAATTTTGTTTGTTGACGTAGCCATTCAACCAGAAGTGCGCTTCATCGCTAAACAAAATAAAATGGACGTAGTGCGCGATACGTATTCCGCACAGAACCATTATTTTCGAAATGAAATTGCACTATTTGCATGCGTAGTTCAGGCGTGAGTCTATTCATGATAAATTGCCAAACCAAACTGAGAATAAATCACTTGACAGCTGTTAAATCGGTTGCCATCTTGAACAGTAAGGCCAACTTAAAGTTATATACCTCGAAAAAAAACACCCTATAGTTTTGTCGTATCTGCTACCGATTTCGAGGAAAACATTTCACACTATCCTTCAGTAATCCCCAGGAAAATCCAAATTATTATAAAGATCCAGTTGGTGAACTGTGATAAATAAATTAATTATAAGTTTTGATACTTATTTGCCTAAACTGTAAAGAAGATTCGATAAACTCGTATAATCATCACAAAAAAAATCACAAAAAAGTAGCACTACAAACACCCTGTATTTTGAAAGCACAGTGTTTGTGGGCCTATATTTAATGGACTTTTTTCTTGAAATTATCTCTCATTTTCCTTTTTACCACCAATTTAGGAACATCCTGTAGAATAAACGTATGCAAGTATAAAATTACATTCTCCCAAAAATTAATTCCATAAACTACCTCCTAGCAACTGCAATAATTCTCTCGTTGAGCCCATTCCAGCGACGTATAATTTCCGTAGGAGAACATTAGCGAAAGTGTCGATCCTCGGAGACTTTCCTGATTAACTATCTCAAATTAGGCGCGCAAACTTCGTCGGTAACCGCACATCATAGCCGTTGTGTGGCCGAGATCGAGGGGTGCGCCGAGCCCCCTTTGCCACCCTCTCAATTTGACTCCATGTGTTCGCAAAGTGCCGCACCAGTATCTCGTCCGAGATAAATTAGCGCAATTGCTCAGTTGGCTGTCGCCGGCTTTTGCATCGCGTTGGGGTTCGGTCGATGTATTGTATTTGTTGGGTGTTTGTTCAACTTTGTTTGTCTAATTGGTCTTTCTTTGTGTTTTTTATTAGTTTTTTGTTTTTTTGAATTTCACCGTAACAGTCTGGATAATTCCATATAATGATGGTTTGTTGTTTCCTTTTTATCATTTAGTCATAATCTATGTAATTTTCGAATTTATCAAATGATGAGGTGTGACTCTCTGATGGCGAATCTGTCCTCAAATTCGATTTTTCGTCCACTCGGCTCGATTTGAAAAAAGGTGGCACACATCTCAGCAGATCATGTGAGCGATAAATATTGATGAGACTTTTTCACCTGGAAATATGTTGTTTTTTCAGAACTGATGGCAATAAAAAATAAATGTTAACACCAGGGGATTCTACTGAAAAAAGTGCCTGTAGAATGTTTTTTTCATGTTAATAGAACTCATAATTACTAATAGAAATTATAAAGAAGTTATGATAACTTTCTATTTCACATCATTTTCCAATTTTCCCTTAAGCTTGAAAACAGTTGAATTTATGAGGTTGCAGTTTTCACCAAACTGATTATCTCAAAAATCGAGCCAGAAAATGTGACATTCATTTTTTGCTAGCTCAAAGTATACTGCCAGCCCCTGTACAAAACATGAAATGGCACAAAGTCTCATAAAAAATTAAGACTTTTCACTATCCGACAGGCAAAAAAATCAGTGCATGCCATTTGAATAAATGGACTCTTTCGGATCAGACTTGAAAACTTTTCGGGAATCTAATGAAAAATAAATCGAATGGTTTTCAAGATATGATTTTTAGTTTAAACCTGGTTTATCCATGTGCAATAACACCCCATACCATGACGCCTACTGTCTGGTGTACATGACGCTCAACATCAAACTGAGATTCACGTCTTTCTCCCCGATGTCGTCTAACCCTTCTTCGGTTATCATGTGCACCCAAGGAGAATCGAGATTCATCAGAAAAGACGACCTGATGCCATTCCACATTCCAATGTTGACGTTCTCTGCACCACTGTAATCGTTGCCGGCGATGCTCAACCGTCAGAAGTAATACAAGAAGGAGTCGATAATGCTGCAGTCCAAAAAACCTTATTCGGCGGTAAACCGTTCGAACAGTTATAGAATGGCCTTTTTCTCCTAACCACTCATCAGCCAAAGATCGAGTTGTCGCAAATCGGTCTCTAATAATTATAAGTCTTAGACGTCGATCTTGAACTTTAATTGTGCTCCTTCAACGTCCGGTGCCTACTCTTCTTCGATTTTGGGCATTATCAAACCACGCTTGACAACATCTCTTAACAATAGTTGGATTTCTGTCGTACGGTTAGCGATTTCGCGAAATGAGAACCCTGCCTCCCGTAGACCAAAAATTCGACCACTTTCAAATTCACTCAGCTGGCGATAAATTCCGCGTACACGTGCTCTAGGCATTTTAACAACAACTAAACATCGACTTTGGATATCCTCGAACAGCTGGTTTGTTGTAAAATTCAAACAACTTGCGAAAAACGACTACAATATTCAAGTAGATATACATATTTCAAAATGGAAACACAAATAAAATCACTATAAAACATGACAAAATATAAAAGAATATAGTTTCTTAATGTTGAGAAACCTCCAAGCACTATATGATTACATCATTTTCCATTGAGGATCTAGGTAAATAAATATATTATGGATTTTGCAAAAAATGTTTTCATACCTCTTCCACCATTCTAAAATATTCCTATTCAGAACTGTTAGCAGGTGGTTCAGTCCGGCATTTGTCTCTTTCATCACGCCAAGCCATTCCATTGGCCCTATTTACAGGAGATTTCTTGGAAAAACTTAGGTGATCGATGTCAAACTCACCTATTTATCCTTTGAAGATGATTTTTTTTGTCTGAGCGCGCACGAACATGCAGAAATTGATATTAAGTCAAGCAAGGAATATCTGAATTCAAGTCAAGTTCAAGTATGTAATTTGTCACGAGCTTGATTTTCAAGTCAAGTAATTGGTTAAAATATCGAGCTAATTTGCTTGATGAATCCCTACAGTGTAGATTGTGCATAGTAAAAAAATGATCAATGATCAATTATCCGTACTTTTTCAACTTAATCTATAGGTACCAATTTTCCTTCAATTTTCATTTTATAACTAACAGTACACAAAACATATGGATAAATTTATGAAAATTTGAAGGGAGGTAACAATTTTTTTTATTCGAACGATTCCAATTCTTAATCACATATCAAAACATCTCGCATGCAATTCCATCCGAAACATATTCTTCCGCACCACCGACTGATCCCTTCCACTCAACAACACCCCTCCCACATTGTCCTCAAATATTACCAAATTGCACGATCATGATTTGTATTCCGGAAAAACGAATAATATCCATTTATGCCGATTCTCCAGAATTCTGCGAAAATCCGACGAGAACAGATGTGCACAATACCGATCGCCCGCTAAACAGCACCATACGCTCAGAAAACGGGATAAACATTTTCGAGGCTCCCGGCCAAGGACTAATCTCGTAAAAAGCATTACAATTAAGCTCTCTTCTGTGTAACAATCGGACGGACTATGAGGGAAGGAAGAATCAACGAGGCGTTAAACGTCGGGAGGGATTCAAATTTACAAAACAAACACCACCAGACCGAAATAATATGGGCCGTATCCGATCCTTTGTGGGCACCTTTAGAACCATAGAATTTGTGATTTGGGTTGCCGATAAAGGGGTGTGTTTGTGTGTTGTTTGTGATCTGCTGGTTTGGCTTATTGCTTCTGATCTTTATCGTTATTAATGTTTTTATTAATTTTTAAGAATTCTTGAGTTATAACTAATTATTCATTTATGGGCTTCAAAAAACTTTGATCTACTTATCAACTCCATTATTTCACTTTGAATCTATTGTGGAACCAAAAATAAACTAGGTTAAACAAATGCAAGTACACGTAACTCGTCCAAGGCCTAAACGGTAAAATAGTCATTTGTTTTAATAGGCAGCAAAATAGTAGATTGTCTGCCGCGTCTAATAGTTCATCTATAAGGCATTCAATCTACTTTGTTGCTGAGTTGAACATATAATATTTTTTTCGATTTTTAATGATATATGTAGGGTATTGTATTTGCAAATTATTATCATGTACAATTCCCAGAAATTGAAACAAAATTTGATAGAAATCACAATTGATGGAATAGTTGCTTTCTATGGAAATGTCCATAATTATTATACATAGTTTGACAAGTCATGAAATTTCTAGTTTTGTGAAAAGATAATGGTATATTAATATTATTGGCAGTGATAGCGACTTACTGCTCCAGAAATAAGGGAGGTGCCAAAAAATATAGATTTGATAAAAAATGTAATTTTTTTTATTCCAATTGAGAATAATTATTTTACTGCCTTTGCTGTCTACGCAGGAAAAGTAATATTTTGCTGAGTTATAATGTGACTACAAAATTAATATTTGCTGTCAGTCGGAGAAAATAATTATTTGTTTTACTAGGCAGCAAAGTGGTAGATTGACTGCCGCGGCTGATAGTTCAGCTTTGGCAGTCAATCTACTTTGCTGCCGAGTTGAACACATAATTTTTTCTCCGATTGTTTTAAATGATATATGTAAGATATTGTATTCGCAAATTAGTAGAATTCCCACAATTCTTTGTATTTTTCCTGTAGTGATAAATTATTACAAAATTTGATAGAAATGGCAATTGTTTGAATGGTTGGTTGCTATAGAAATTAGAAATGTATATGTCCATAATAATTATAGCTTGACAACTCATGAATTGTTTCATGCCCATTGAGAATAATCACTTTGCTGCCTAAGCAGGAAAGTCCTTATTTTTTTTTCATCAAAAAACAGTGTATTATTAATAAAGATATGATGAAGAAAGAACTTCGAATTCCTCTCATGAAAACATTTAACATTCATCTGAAAATTATTATCTCAATAAATTGATTTATATTAAAAATGAATAATTGAGGTATATCATAATGAATAATTAGTTTAGACTATTCTACGAAATCATTTAACTATACTATATTTTTCCTGATAAGTCTAAAAAACAATTGGTGTTATCATTATTTCGATTTAAGAAAAATAATAATTCAGTTTTACAGAATGGCGAAAGCGCAGTAAATGATTTTTTCTGCTCTCATTGAAATACTATCAAAATCTCATTCAATTTTAAGGAGACATAAAGTAACATGAATAAATAATTTGATTTACTTTTCTAATTATACCACTTACCACTTGAAGTTCGGTGAATCAATCAGTTATTAATAAATTTTATTTTTTTCAGGTTGTGGTCCAGGACATGCCTTACTAGGGAAGACGAGAAGGCCAAGAACAGCTTTCACATCCCAACAATTATTAGAATTAGAAAGACAGTTTAGACAGAATAAATATTTATCTAGACCGAAAAGATTCGAAGTTGCTACAAATTTAATGTTGACTGAAACACAGGTGAGTTCCATCTTATTTTCTCTCATTGGTCAATCTTTCAAGAAAAACGTTTATATTTCTATAGTGAACATGTCAAAACGTAAATTCAAAGAGGGATCGAATTATAGCTTTTTCGCACGATTTTGAGGCTTTCTTGAAAATAATGAACATGAAAGGTTTTTTTGATCTGAGTATCTCTTTCCCAATAATGGTTCAACTTATGTGATCAGCTTCAAATTTTGTTAAAAATCAGGAAAATGTTATTTTATATCCACACCTAAATTCTCAAACTTCGTCTGTTCTAGGGTAACGGTACTATTAAGTAATTTATTTCGATCATCTTATCGAATTTTTTATGGTTCCATCTATCAATACATAACCTGCTGAAAATCCTCTTTCACGGAGTTATTGTTTAGTTGCCATGCAGGTTTATTTGAAGAAGGATCACCACAGCCTCAGTATGGCCAATGCTGACAAAATAAATCACTCCTGTCCTTAGCAATCCCTCATTCAAGTAAATAATACCAAATTTGCTACGATATCGGAAGGTTTTCTTCAACCAGGACCGAATCTCCAAGCGATGGTTTTTCGAATACTCAGGTGTACCAGGATCGCTACAGGCCCCTTATATTGGGGAATCATCTCTCATAGATTTATACTGATGGTATTCCATTAAAAAAACGTTACAAAAGTACAAAGTAAATATGAATGGAAAATTGCTACGTCTGAAATTTAAAATTTGAACAGGCAGTCCGATAAGCGGGAAAAACCGATCTCGCTCGAGCAATTTTAATCGTTAATTTTCCTTTGGCGAAAATCTCACTCGCAAATAACGATTCATCGGCAATTATACCTTCCGTTTCCCATTACCGGGTAATTGCTGTTCGGCTCACGCATCGGCAAACAGATTATGCAGAGATCTGTACCTATACGGCAACGTAAGACACGGACGGAGCATCAGCGGCTAAAAAATGATGATTTCTTGCTTGGATTCGGATAATGCCCCATCCACATCCGAACTGAGCTCAACTTCAAACATCAGAGACGTACCATATTTCAGCATTTCGGCTGACGTACTGCTGAAAATATGACGCTGATTTATCATCATCGCGGCTCTCTGCAGCCTTTCCGTCACGCAGGCGAAGGGACTGCGATCTTAAGATGTTGATTTATGGGCGAATCGAGATTTTTTTTTCATTTATGGGTCAGGTCAAACAATTTAAATTCGAGGTTTTTATGGGACTGTATGTTACTTCGACCGTTGTGAAGTTATTTAATAATAGATTTGCCAGGAATCGATAATGATAGCTGTTGAGAGGGGTTTATACCACGTGGCTTTCTCGGGACCTGCCAAAGTTCAAGTACTCCTCTCTCCTTAGCGTTTTTGAGTCCCCATCACTTTTTATGAAGAGTGAAGCAATCTCAAACGTTCCTCTGATTTAGCGTCCTTTTCAACCTCCTGCAAGAATTCAAAATACGATTTTACTGCATTTTCAGCCTTTTGACAAGACTTTTTATGTAATATTTTTATGTAGAAATTCATACAAAAATGAATGTTTGTTCGGAAAGTTACATGATGCATATTTTAATTCTTCAATAAAAAATTCATCTCATTTTTCTTTTATTCCAAAAAAAAATAAGGACTTTCCGCAATGATGACCTTCTTAAAATGAATAATAGTGAACACCTAATATAAATAGATGGTCTCTAGCGTAAAATAAAGCGTACTATAATTTTTGAACTGATCGCTGAACCGGTATAGACCCCTCATAAACCCATATTAAACTAGGCTATTTCTGGGCTAATTTCTATAAGATGTCAGACACGATCACACAATGTTTTTTCTGACACTTTTTTCAGAGAATATTTCTTTTATACAGGGTGTTTCCAAATTAGACGTGAACCTTGGAGGACGTGTTAGTATGGCTCATTTGCTTTGGTTTGAGCCATATTTAATGATAACCAAAAACCAACAGTTTACGAGATATTTGAGTTTTTGAGAGCTTTGAAAGGTTTCTTAGCTAACTTTTTTCGTCAATTTTTTTTCTGCGTTGAGCAAGTTTGATTTGAATTTTGGATCATTTTCATCAGAAAAGGACATGATATGTATGAAAAAAGCAAAGCTGTATTAAATGTTGAATGAAAATTAGTTTGATTTGAAAGTTGGTGTATGAAGAAAAGAATGGAAAATTTCTCATATGAATTTGCCTGCAACTTTCGAAGTCAACAATTTATGTACGACAAAATTATTTCAAAAACTTTCCAAATTTCATCTTCATTTCTAAAAAAAGTTTTCGTTAAAATGCATGCACTAGTTTCGTTTCAGCAGATTTTAATTTGTAAGTGGAAAGAAGCAAAGAAAAGAAAGTAATGAATCAAATATGTTTTTATTGCAATTGAACTCGAAATTTCAGTTATAAATATATTCATAAATTATGTTTGAAATGACCTCCACCATTCCTTATACAAGCACATGCCCTCTTTCTTATTTCTTCAGTTGTTACTTTCCGCCTGAAATTTACTTTCAATCTTCTCGCTGATTCGTCTATTCTAACGGTGTTAGATCCGGAGTTTTTGCTGGCCACGAAAATAATCCAAAATTATTATCAAATTTGGTCAACATAGAAAAAATTTACAAAAATAAATCTTTTAAAAATCAAAACAACTCAAATATCTCGTAAACTGTTGATTTTTGGTTATCAGTAAATTAGTTATTTTTTTTAATTTTCAATGGTTCTGTTCAAGCGATCAATATGAAATTTAGCACGAGGCTTGAAATGTCGACTCTATATCCAATTGAAAATTATCATCTCCATCAAATCTGCAGTTTGTAAATTAGCAGGAACAAAAAATTTCCAACGGCCATATTTATGGAACCCCTAGTCGAATTTGTATATTTTGTATATATCATAACTTCTTACGTTCAATTGTGAATGGTGCACTTTTCAATTATTTTGTCTCTAATAAAAATATCTTTGTTTCAGGTGAAAATATGGTTCCAAAACAGACGGATGAAATGGAAGCGCAGTAAAAAAGCCCAACAAGAATCAAAAACAACCAAAGACTCCGAGCACAACAACAGTACAAAACAATCTTCCAACCAAAGCAGTAACACCAATAATTCTAGCAAGAGCGCACCAGTACCTCAAACTGAAACGATGTCTAGTGATAATTCTTTGCCAAGTTTGATGGAACACGCCACTCAAAACGGTTTGAGGAAATTACCTGAAGGCGAATCACTTTATCGACCTTACGTTGTCTGAAAAGAAAGCATTTAAATGCCTACCCCCTCCATATTGGAGAAGAGCTTTTTTTTGACTATGTTAAAAGATGATTGAGTGAACATTTTCGTTTCGAAATCTTCATCGAGTGGTTACAATGAGATTTATCAAAAACCAAAAAAACCATTATGTTTTAATTTTAATGGTTTTTTTTGTGGAAATCAATCAAATTTCTAGTGGTTTTTGAAATGACCTATAGACTTTTTGTAACTACAATCCCTTGTATATACTTGAGAATAATTTATCTGTTAGAAGTATTGATTGAATGTAAATAATGTAATATTAAAGTTCCTAATATATAAACCATTCAGAATATTGAAATTCTTATAAATAAATGACCTACAAAACCAACATTTTTTATTAAAACCACTATTCTCCAATCAAAATCCTTCGCAAATTTTTCAGAAAAACTCGAATTATCTCGAAATTGAACATTTTAGAAGCAAACTGATTGCAGATTGGTATTCGGTATTGGTATCCATATTTAAATTTTTCGGCCAAAAATTTTCTTTTTTCAAAATTTATTCAAGGGAAAGTCCCAGTTTTGGGACATGTTAATCTATATTTGCCCACTTTACAGTCCACAGATTTGGTCATGAGAATGAAGACCAAACCCCCTTGAAAATTCCTCCCACAAAACTCCAAATAACTCAGTATTGGGAAATTCTAGGGAGGAACTGATTACAAATGGGAATTCAGCATGGAAAGTTCTTCGTAATATCAAATTTTGGAGTCGATCTGAATCAAAATCATGTTTTGACGAAAAACTATCCAAGGTTATATTATGATAGTTTTAGAGGGTTTCAAACTAGTAGATTACGAATCAGGGCATTTATTCTTAACAGAAAAATTTGTCTACACCTTAAAGGCACAGTTTTCACACAAATGGAAAGTCTCAGTTGTGGGGCAGGCATACTCATTTACAAGCCTCAGATTTATGCCACCAGAGGGCAGACCAAACCCCCTTTAAATTTTCCCACAAAATTTGAAATAACTCAATTTTGGGGACTTCTAGGAAGGAACTGATTGCAAAAACGGATTCAGAAGAAAATTTTCTGCATTATATCAAATTTTAAAGTCGATCAGAACAAAAAACTTTTTCTTGCAAAAAAATATCCAAGGTTATAGTCTTGGTTTTTCCGAAAAAATCGACCGATCGAATTCGAATATTTTATGATAGTTTTAGAGGGTTTCGGGATCGTAGATTCCGAATAAGGCATTGATTTTCACCAGAAAAATTTTCTACACCTTAAAAGCACAGTTTGCACACAACTGTTGTGTGGCATCATTTTTCCCATTTTGCAAGCCTCAGATTTATGCCACCAGAGGGCAGACCAAACCCCCTCTGAATTTTCCTACAAAATTTGAAATAACTCAATTTTGGGGACTTCTAGGAAGGAACTGATTGCAAAAAAAGATTCAGAAGTGAATTTTCGACATAATATCAATTTTTAAAGTCGATCAGAACAAAAAACTTTTTCTTGCGAAAAAATATCCAAGGTTATAGTCTTGGTTTTTCCGAAAAAATCGACCGATCGAATTCGAATATTTTATGATAGTTTTAGAGGGTTTCGGGATCGTAGATTCCGAATAAGGCATTGATTTTCACCAGAAAAATTTTTCTAGACCTTAAAAGCACAGTTTGCACACAACTGTTGTATGGCATCATTTTTCCCATTTACAAGTCTCAGATTTATGCCACCAGAGGGCAGACCAAACCCCCTTCAAATTTTCCCACAAAATTCGAAATAACTTAATTTTGGGGTCTTCTAGGGAGGAAATGGTTGCGAATAGGAATTCAGCATAAAAATTCTTCATAATATCAAATTTTGAAGTCGATCTGAATCAAAAACTTTTTTGCGAAAAAATATTCGAAAAATCGTCCGATCCAACTCAAGCATATCATTATAGTTCAAGAAAGTTTCGAAGTCGTTGATTTCAAATATGGCAATACATTTAAAGCACAATTTTTCTATAAAATTCGCAATATCTCAGTTAGAATATTAAATAAATTATATAACAGATCCAAGTTCTGTCAGGAGCATTTTATTGCAGATAGGTGTTCTGGATTCTTCGTAATTTCAAATTTTGAAGCAGATCTGATCAGAAACTCTTTTCTTAATGTATTATCACAAAATAAGTATATCATACATCTTTTAGGCGGATGCGCTTGAATATCGCGCATCCACCAAATTTTATAGGGTTCGCCTTTAGGGCGACATCTAGAAACAACAGCCCGAAATTACTAGAGTAGATAACTTGTCTGTAGGGCCATCTATACATAGTTGCCTGAACTTAATATGTCGCAGAACCACGAGTAGAATCCTGTAATGTATTTTCAGTATCAAACCTAGGTTTCGGCTACTTTTCCTAGATGTCGCCATATAGTAAAAATCCTTGGAGAAATATATGGTGGATGCGCTATGTTTAAGCGCATCCACCCAAAAAGGGAAGTATATATTTGGAAAAATTCCTGGCTCTAATTTTCGAATATTAAAGGTATTGTGACAATAATAACATAAATTCGAAAAAATGCTTGGTTTCATAAGGTATATTACAATAACAAACAAAATTATTATCAGAATTGTCTAAAAATAATACTCATAATATAATTTTTTAATATAAAATCAAATATTTCAATCATAATATATGATATTATTGCATAAAACATATCTTTCAATAAAAACAGTTTAATTCCTTCTTAGGAGATAGATATTTTTGAGTCTTCTTTGGAATACATCTCTTGAAGTAGAGTCATAAGATTATCAAACCTTACACGTATTTCTTCTTCTGTGCGATTTTTCAAATGTTCTTTAATCAAAGTAATTGGTTCATGGTTGGAATATTCCTTAAAAGTTTCCAATAAAATCCTATCTTCTTCCCTAGTCCACCTATCAGATACTTCTCCAATCACATTCTCCTGTTTTGTAAAACATATTTCCTCAACTTTAACTTCCCCTAGACCAGAATTGATAAGTGTTGCTTCATTTTCTTGTGACGACTCTATAACAACAAATAAAACTTCATAAAATTTAAATGAAAAAAATTAAAATTTAAAATAGAAGAGAAAGGAAATGAAAAAGCACTGACTTAAAGTCAGAAGTTTTTGCGCGCTTGTTCAAATTCGTTATCATGTAATATTTTTTACAAAACTTCGTAGATTTTTACTTCAGTTGATTAGATGCAGTCTACTGAATACATCGCTGTGAAAATTTCGAGCAAGTGTACGAAAACATCTGTTTGTGTGATTTTTATTAACAATAAGTATAAAATTTGAACTCGTAGTAGTAAATTGTAACGCTAGTTCTATTAGTCGGCCATAGTCTTTTCAAGAGTGCATGGTGGTGTGAAAATAGGTAAGAACCTACTATGCAGATTTTCGTCAAGACCCTAACGGGCAAGACCATCACTCTTGAGGTCGAGCCCTCAGATACTATTGAAAATGTCAAGGCTAAGATCCAAGATAAGGAGGGAATTCTTCCAGATCAGCAAAGATTGATCTTTGCCGGTAAACAATTGGAAGATGGCAGAACTCTTTCAGACTACAACATCCAGAAGGAGTCGACCTTGCACTTAGTGCTCATGTTGAGTGGAGGAGCTAAGAAGCACAAGAAGAAGAATTACTAGACTCCCAAAAAAATCAAAAATAAGAAGAAGAAGGTCAAGATGCCCGTTCTTAACTTTTACAAAGTCGACGACAGTGGAAAGATTCACAGACTTAGACGTGAATGCCCTAGTGAACAGTGTGGAGCTGGAGTCTTCATGACAGCCATGGAAGACAGGCACTATTGTGGTAAATGTGGATACACCTTGGTTTTCTCTAAACCAGAATAGTTGTTGTCGCTATGATCCAATAAATATTAAGAATTTTTTTTCTTGGAGAACAACTGTAAGTTGATTAACAGAATAAAGATTATTATTTTTTTTTTCACTTAAAGGCATCGACTGCTATGGTCATTAGCCTAAGATTATTATTATCATTAAATCAGCAGTGACTAATTCCTAGAATAAAGTGGTACTATCAACATCAATATCAACATCAACAACATCAACCTATCACTTTTTTGGACCAATTTTCTTGATTGATGTGGAGATTGGGGGACATCCTGTATTTCGACACTAAATCATCAAAGAATATTCAAATTTGTCTATTTTGGACGAATTTGTTTTTTTGATCGAAATTTACAAATTTTCAAAAAATTATTGCTGACTCTGAAATTCGTATTTTGAACATAACCTAAATTTTTTCAAGTCGCTAGAACTCTTTGTTTAAGAGTTATTGCCCAGGAACAAGAGCACAAAAAAGTAATTAAAAGAAGAGAAAAGACGAAAGAATCTCAGATAATTGAACGAATAATTTAATATGAATCGACCTACCACTATCAGATGCTAAATTCATATATTCGGGAGAGGGCAAATTTTTCCAATCATCTTCTGAAATAGGAATTGATTTCTCTGGTAATTCCGCAGCATTGGAACAGTTTGTCACTTTGTGAATGGCTGATCTCTTTCTGGGACTCTTGTTGGGGGTTGATTTGTCTTCACTACTTTTAGGACTATCCGTCGATTTATCTTTTTTGGTGCTTCTTTTTGGCTTGGTTGTCGTTTTTTTAGGTGATCTACATACTCTTACTTTTCTCTTCCTACCATCAGTCTCATTCGCAATATATGTTTGACCCTGAAAATAAATAAAATGTGTTCAAATGGCACAAAAAAGTTGTTGATTGTAACTTACATCATCTTGAATCTCTTTATTTGGCGAATTTGCCAATTTACCGGAATTAGAATCAACACGTTTGGCTTTATTCGGATCTGTCAATCTTGCTTTGTGATCAATGTCTGGATCAAAAGGAAATGAAATATTGACTGGCTTCATTCCTTTCGAAGTTTGGCAGTACACCTTTCCTTGGAAGAACTGGAAACACAACATTTAGATAATTACATTTTCGAAATGAAAATCAGGAAGTCAGGTGCTTTTGGGTACATGAATTAACGAGCGCCCAAAAGCTCCTGTCTTCAGGTCAGCGCTTTACCAATTTTTTCGATATTCTGCTTGAATTTTGTATGGTTCTGATCTATCTAGAAGAATTTCTCACGAAGTTTGAAATGGTTATTCTTCAAATGCAAGCAAATTTTCTTGAATTCTCTATGGTTTTGATGAATAATTGATAAAAATTTTATAAGAATCTTGAAAATGTTACTTCATATAGACAGAATCTCAACTTTTTTTGTGTTTTTGTTTTTATGTAAATATTTGGTAATTTTAGCAAGATTATTCTTGAATATTCTATGGTTCTGGTTATAACGAGTGTTCATTAAAATTTCGCAGTCAAGAGTGCTGTGGATTTTCTGTGATTACAAGTAGCGCTCAGCTTGTACCATATCACTCACATTTGTTTGAATTAAGATGTCTAAAAACCAGGTGTATGGACTGATTAGCTTTTGTTTTGCCAATTTTGTGAATATTAGTTAAGCTTCGTTATGTCAACTGTAGGTAGCGCTATCAACAAATTAAGATTCTTGTTATTTATTATTTATGAGTTTTGTGCCATTATGTACCTATATATGTATATCTTTCATTATAGTTATGATCTATGGAAGCAATTCTTGTAATTGAAATACCAATAAACTCTCTCTCTATTTCAAATATTTGAATTCATTCCAGTAAACGTTTCGTGTTTTGTTTCACGACTTTGCACGATCATACTTGGTTAGACATCGCTTTTGATTGGTCAGTTTCGGGTTTTAATTAATGTATCCAATCAAAATCAACGGAAAAAGTTCGAAATGACAAGTATGACATTGCGGCGCCGCCACGAACTAAAACTAATATTTTCAATTTGGTCGAATGTCATTGCATGTCGGAGTGCACACACCATGGTTTTAGACATCTTAGTTTGAATACTTCGAATCTGGGAACTATATATGGTACAAGCTAAGCACTACTTGTAATCACAAAAAATCCACTCTAACTTCTCCACAGCACTCTTGACCACGAATTTTAATGAACGCTCGTTACAATCAACATTAAATTTTGAATGAGGCTTTGAATTGTCAGCCTACATCAGAATAGATGCAAATTTTCTTGAGTATCTCCTAGTCGGATTTAGCACAATAAAGAACTTAATGGTTTGGAGAAAAAACGCTCAAAAATAAATCAGACCTACCCTAAGTCCACAATTATCACAATGGTGTTTCGACGTTTGATCTCCTTCAGCTTTGTGACATTTACATGTACATGCAGAATCTTCATCGGTAACTGCAATAATTTCAAACACTCCATCTTCTTTGGCCTTAACGAGCTCTTTATTTACATCTATCACATCCCAAGCTCCATTAAGTAATCTAACAAAAAATGTAAAAACAAAATTCTCGAATTTTCACAATATAAACTGCAATTATAGTTAACATTTCATACCATATAAAATCAAAAATTGAAGAATGCCATTGAAAAAGTACTCACGTAGCAGTAGGTGTCTCTTCTAAAAAGATCTGTAAGAAACTATCACACAACAGAGGATTATTCTTCAAAAGTGGCAAGATTGTACTTTTGATCCTTTCAAGATTTACATCTGGAGTATCACTTAAATCTTGAAGATTTTTATAAACTTTTCTCAGTTGAGACGGTTGATCTCTGAAGTATATTTCTAAATTTTTCAGAAATTTGGCCATATGATTCATAATGAAAAATGGAATAAGTTGTCCTACTGCAGACGCTTGCTCTGCAGTTAGAAACAAAAGGAATTCGTCAGCTAAATCTTGATATTTTGGGCAGAGAATTGGCTTCAATGATTTGTATAAATCTACCGCATCTCCATTTTCATCGTTGAACAATTCTAGCAGAATTTGAAAGTCTTCTTTATCTAATGTTTCCTGTAGTTTCTTCATGTAAGCTTGTGCAAACTCTGGAAAAAAATATGATTGAAATCCCGAGCTCATTCATAAGATATCAACAACTTATAATGCATTGATCTTTACCTTCTCTTTTTTTCTTCTCTATGACTGGATCTAGAGGAGTGAGCATAGCAATTATTGCCAAATATTCTTTTCTTCTCTTTGCTTTCCTCTTTTCTTGGAGTGATAGTTCTTTCCTGACATTTTTCACAGTTGAACTAGATACCATTAAAGCATTTATGTCTTCTAAACTATCCTATTTAATTAAAACAAAAAATAAAAATTTGATGATTAATTTAGGAACATTGTATTGTAATTATTTCACTTTGCACTATCTTAAAACTAGTACTTTACCTTGCTAATGGTATTTTGGCTCTTAGATATTTCATTTGAAGGCTCTTCATCACATCGACTTTCTATTGAAGTCCTTTTAGATATTTCATTTAAAGGTTCTACATCACATCCACTTTCTAATAAAAGTTTTTTAGATATTTCATTCAAAGGCTCTTTATCACATCCACTTTCTAATAAAGGTTCACTCTGAAAGCCTCGACATATTTCTTCATTTTGTAATTGAGAGAAAAAGTCCAAACAAGGCATACTTGGTAAAGAATTCATATCTTCGTCTTTTGCTTTACCGAAATCAAGAGTAGATAAATGTGGAAAATGCTTGATTAAAAATTCTGGACCGTCCCTCAAGTAGAGATATTTCACATATGGAATAGTTTGAAAAAAGAATCTTTTAAATATTCTTTTCCTTCTTCTTAATTTATTGTACTCTTGCCGTTTTTTTTCCTTCAGAAGAGATTTGGGAGAGAGGGTTATTGAAGTATCTACTGGTGGAACATTTTTTGGGGCAATTTTTCGAACTTTCGATTGACCAGTTAGTACTAGATTATTATCTACAGGTTCTTCTTCATTAACTACAGAACTTGGACCTGTTCGTTTTCTCTTGACAGCAATCTATAATACATAAGCAAGAAAATACAATCAGAACTGAAAAAGTAAAATAAAATGTAGGAAAAGACAAGAATACAGATTCCTATATAATAAAAAATTATTTTCAGAACAACCTGAAATAGCTTGTAATATTGGTTTTCACTTGTTTGTTCTTCATCTACACTAATTATTCAGTTAATTATCGGAATGAAAATTAGTTTATTACAAGTAGTTTAAAATGTTTTCAAAAGAAAACATTTTTGCTTTGACATTTCGAGGTTATGTTATTCTGAAATCAGAATAACATAACCTCGAAATGTCAAAGCAAAAGCTTTTTAAAATTGTTCATAGAATTAGGAAATTTTTATGGATTTTGGCCTACTGATTGTAAATTTTGTTTGAAAAACTATTGTTTCGAGTATTATCGTTCAATTAAACTTTGAAAATATAATAGCTCGATTTAATAAATTTGGGATAAATGATATTTATTTGATTTGTCGCTTTCAAAATTCATGATTGCAACCCCAAGAATCAAATGTACAGTTTTTGTGAAGTTACTAAGTATTTGAAGAAAGAAAAATAATTCTAAAGATTAATAACTTCAAATGCTTAGTTTGTCTTTCAATATTGAATGTACAGCATGCCAAAAAAGTAACGTAACTTGTCAATAATTCTTGTACGAAGAATTATTAAGGAAAATCCTCGCACCAGTCGATTTTTTATTTCAAAAGCAATTTATCTTATGCTTTTTTGTATTTGATACTTTTCACCCCTCTACTCAATTTTTTCAAATGGGAATATATGGATTGTGATATATCAAATGAAAGGACATTCGATTGCACATTATTTGCGATCTAATACATTAATTCGCAGCTGTTTTTAACTTGTGTATAATTTTTCCTTTTCATCGTAACATTTTTATTACAAGAATTCAAGGTAAAATTTTATTTTCGTTCGCATAACTGAATTGGTCATCGAATGACCTTTGATGCGATATATCACAAGCAATATTTTTCCAATACAAAAAATATTGAGGGGTTAAGTATAAACCGCCAATTTCAAAATTGCATGCATTTCTATATAATAAGAACCTGCCACCAACCACAAATTGTTAATTTTGTAATAGAAAAATAGCTTAATAAATTATTTTTTCAGTCACACCGCGCAATGTGTAATCGAATGTTCTTTCATTTGATATATAACAATCATATATTCCTATCTGAAAAAAACAGTAGAAGGATGTGGAGAGTAAATTCAAAAAAGCATAGGGAGACCTGCTTTTGCAATTGAAAATCCATGGATTTGTGGATTTCCCTTAATGATAATTATTAATTAGTGAAAGAATGATGGTCTGTTTGCAATTACTCTCTAATCACAAATTATGAAGTATTTCCTAATTTTTCAATAAAAAACGGCACAACTAATTATACTCTTAGCCACATGGCTAAATAGGTAATCAAATTATACTCAATATATTCCAGAGTAAGTGGAAACAGTTATTCTAGATATCTTGGTAATAGTAATTTACGTAACAAGTCCGGAAAATAGGGTTTTTTTTGGACGAATAGACAAAATTCCAGGACGAGCGTAAGCGAGTCCTGGAAGTCTGTGAGTCCAAAAAAAACATTTTCGGGCGTGTTACGTACAATATTTTTTCGGCAACCATGTAAAATAAGACTATCGCTGCTGCTTTCCATATTTTATTGCGATTGCGATCTAAAAACATGCAAATTTTTGACAACTAATTTCATATTAACTGTCAGCCGTTATCTCGGTTTCTATGGATTCTATGATTCTTTTCCGGCCTAGTCCGGGAAGTACGTACTTTCCGGACTAGGCCGGGAAATTCTACTTTCTCAGAGAAGAAGCGTCCGGGAAGTGAGCACTTCCCGGATGGTTGCCGAAAAAAGTATTTTTTTTCTAAACTGATTGTACTTTTCTGATTGTCGTTAAAACCTTATTTTAATTGGACTTACCCTCAAACTATCTTGTTGAACATCATGATCTGATATATTGTTTATTGGCTGCGTTTCTTTGGAAGTTTGGAATTTCATCTTTTCTTGGATGCACTAGAAATAAAACATTTAAATATTCCAATACTTGCAATAACAGAAAAAGACCTACCTTGAGATTACAGTCGTCACAGAAATGTTCCAATGGGTGATCTTCTTCAGTTTTATGACAGTTACAATTACAACCAGAATTTTCACCTGCAACTATGTTTACATTTGAAATAAATAAATGAATAAGCTATTCAGGTAAAAGGATAAATGTCCAATAACAATTATTTACACTTGCCAATGTTAGGTAAAACTATGAGAATATCTTCAAGAGATGGTAAAGAATTGCAGACTTCCTCTGAAATTGGGGTTGATTCAATTGATTTTACAACATTTGAAGAGTCTGGTGATTTAAGAATTGGGGATCTTTTTTTAGGGCTCGTTTTCTCTTCACTCTTCCCAGAACTAATTACGGATTTATTTTTTTTGGTGCTTTTTCGTGGCTTGGTTGGTTTTTTTTTTGGTGGCTGGCATATTTTCACATTACTCTTCTTGCTATTCATCTCATTCTCGGTAAATATTTGATCCTGGTGGAAATAGAGAAAATTGTAGAAATGTCACAATATGAAAGATCAACTTACATCACAATGAACCTCTTCATTTGGCTTATTTGCTACTTCATCTGGTGCTGACAAACCTATATTTTCGTCTACGTCTTCATCAACAGTAAGTAAAATATTCTCTACCAGGACAATCTGGAAATAATAAATTTTAATTATTTAATCTTTACAATTACAACGAGTTGAATTACTGTTTGGTGCTTAAATGCTTGATATTCAGTTGTTTGAGCACTATATGTACTTGAAATATCCTCATTGATCGTAAAATTTTCGAAAATTCCTTCTTCTTTGGCTCTTTTCAGCTTTCTATCAACGTCCATCGCATTGCAAGCTCCATTCGTCAATCTGGAACAATAAAAAAAATTATAGAAGTCAGGAGTTTTTGAGCGCTGCTCAATTCGTATGTACAGGGTGGGCAAATAAGCGAGGTAATCGGCTATATCTCAGGATCCACTCATCGTAGAGACATAAGCGAGGTACTAAAGTGTACAAGAGAACACACTGGAAATTATTTTGAAGTTCATACCTCTACCGCTAGGGGGCGCAATAGCTACCGTCGAGTAGAAAAATGAATTTTACTCGAAAATGTTTCATATGAAGTTGAAGAAAAAATATCATCATTGTAATCCTTGGAAAATTCTCTATCTTTTTGAATTGTCACTTTCGATTTTACGACATCAAATAAGGGTAGGGGAAAGGGAGAAATCTGACTGATTGAAATGCCGGTAACTTCAGTTTGGCTCAACATTTTTGAGCAAATTAGATCTCGTCTGAGAGATAATATCTTGTTGATTGAGGACAAAATATACTCATGGTAAATTTGTTTTTGCTGCTTTCAATAGGGAACGCTAAGTCAGAAGTTCACTGTTTTGTTCATTTTACTTCGAAATTTCAAATGTAATGATAGGATTTCCTTAACAGAAACAGAAGTTCTATCAAATTTGCATGAAAAAACCTGAAGGTCGCAAAGCGATAGTTTCAGGCATTCTGAAGTTATGGCCGAAAAAAGATATTCTTCAACTGATACACTGAAAAACCAAATTGTGTCTTTAAGTTCTGACAGAAACAGAAATCCCATCAAATTTGTATGAAAAAACCAGAAGGTCGCAAAGGGTTAGCTTCAGGCGTTCTGGAGTTATGGCCGAAAGAAGACACAATTTGGTTTTTCAGTGCATCAGTTGAAGAATATCTTTTTTCGTCCATAACTCCAGAACGCCTGAAACTATCGCTTTGCGACCTTCAGGTTTTTTCATGCAAATTTGATGGCATGTCTGTTTCTGTCAGTACTTAAAGACACAATATGGTTTGGTATAGAATCTTTCTTCCCTTCTATTGAGTTATTGAAATGTTTTTAAATTTCAATAGCTTCCATATTGATTCACAGTTAATAGATCTTAATTTTTGAGAGGATCTTCGTCTTTGAGAACAAAATCTCAAATAGGACACAACATCTTATTCTTAAAGACCAATATTCTTTGAAATATTAATATTTCTTCAAAAGTTAAATATATAAAATGCCTCTTCAAGTTAATTTCTTTGAAATTTTCTTACTCCTACTTTAGCACAACCTCAAAATTTTAAATCTCATTTAAATATATTTTAAGATCAATTACTGAATATAGTTGTAGTCAACTTTTTATGTTTTGTGCCTTAACTTGTAATCAAATTTAAAATTTTAATAATTTATTTGAACTGAAACTTACATGGAGATTGATGTTTCTAAGAATATGTGTAAAAACTTATCACATAACAGAGGATTACTCTCGAGAAGAGGATTTATTGCACTATTAATCCTTTCAAGATTTGCGGTAGGAGTATCACTACAATCTTGAAGTGTTTCATACACCTTCATCAATTGAGATGGCTGATCTTCAAGGTGGATTACTAAGTTTCTGAGAAAGCTTTCTAAATGATGTACAATGAGGAATGGAATAATTTGTCCTAATGCAGTTGCTTGAACTGAGGTTAGAAAAAAAAGGAAATCATCTGCTAAATCTTGATATTTGGGGCTAAGAATTGGTCTCAATATTTCGTACACATCTATAGCATCAGGTTTCTGTGTAAGCATAAAAGATCTTAGCCATTGGTTAAATCCGTTGAAGCCTAAAGTCTTCTGTAATTTGTCCATGTAATCTCGGCAATAATCTGAAAAAAATCGATGATAATTAGATATTTAGTCAGGATAGATAGATAATAACTTCTTATTATTACTTGAAGCATTCACAAATTTAGGATATTAGCTTGACAAGTTGGTGCCAGCAATGGACAATGTTGCCGATGGGTCATTTTGATTAATTGATCGTTTTTGATGTTTTCAATTCATTCTTTCTAAATTGGTTAAGTTTGGTGACTCGAATAAAAACAGAATGCAATACTATGCAAATTCCAGTTTTTTGAACATAAAATTCTAAGCATAAAAATATTTTGACAACCAATGTTGATTTTATTGTAAAGCACGGAAAAAAATTCAGTCTAGCAACAAGGCTGGAAAACAATTTTTTTTGTCATTTCAGTGCTTTCAATACACTAAATAATTTCAATCGCAAATTTGTAACATAATGCTATTGAAAAAGAAAAAGTTGAATAAGAATTGCAAAAAATACGCACAGTTGTGCTCAGTAATGGCAGAAAATGTTGACAATCTATTGAAGCCGGCATTATTTCTAAGAAAATATTATGTTGCTATTATCAAAAAACCTTTAGGAATTCAGAGGAACTTACCTCCTCTTCTTTTCTTCTCAATTGTTGTATCAGATGGCATAAGGTTAGAAAGTTGCGTTAGTTTCTCTCTTTCTTCATTTCCATTTTCCTTTTCTACAATTGATTGATCAGTTCCTACACTTTTCACCGTTGAATTGGATACCTTCAAAATATTACGTTTTCAAAAAAAAAATAGAAATTCAACTATTGTTAGGCTTTTACATATGTTACTTATATTAATATGGAAGTAGTGATTTACCTTGCCGTTTATATTATTCCTTTCAGAAGGTCCATTAATTTCCTCTTCATTGTATTCATTTAAAAAAGGCATATTCGTCAAATCACACAAAGAAGGCCTATTCAGTTCTGCAATGAATATATGTGGAAAATACTTTTTTAAAAATACCTTATCTTTTCTTAGGGAAATATATTTCACATATGGAATATTTTTTTCAAAAGCAACTCTTAACTTTCTTCTTGCATTTTTAATTGTATGATCTGTAATTTTTTTTGGTATGGAAACAGGTTTAGCAAATGTTGGTTCTGGAATTTTTCCTGCCGGAAGTATCTTTCGGAGTTTAACAGGTTCTTTTGGTTGTGATGTTTTATTCAATTCTGAATAATCAGGCATAGCCATGTCTACATTAGCTAGTTCATTTTCATCAATCTGTTTCCCACTGCTATCAGTCTAAAATTGAAGATAAGAATTTCTCTAACCCTTCAAAAGCTGTCTTTCAGTCAAACTTACCATGTCATAACTGCCATGAATGTGGAATCTCCATTGTCTAGGAAGTAGGTTTGGGGGTCTCTTCTTAGGGGGCAAAACACCAAATTTCTCTAGATCGTAAACTCGATGAACTGTGTATGGTGCCCTTTTATTCTTAAAATAGAATGCTATTGGATTATTTGGATATTTTTTTGAATTTTTCAATTCATAGATCTGTTTGAGAACTTGACTTCTTCTCCTTCCTGGCATTAATAACTTTTGAATAACTTCTGCTATTTTGGCCATATTTATTTGCTTTCTGTTTGTCAGGAACTCTTTGTCGTTGATTAAGAATTGCGTAAACTGCTCCAATCCTATTGCAATTAATCTAAAACAAAATGTTCATTCACTAAGTAAATTGATTTTTCATCATTGCTTGCATAAATAATTCTTAAGAATTTCAGCTCTTCCAATATACTACGAGGAAGCACCGACTCATACTCATTAGCAAAGTATTTTTAATATACATATTTTCTTAATTAAATAAAGAAAACAAATGAAGAACTTAAAAATGCATTTTTAAAATTGTAGGTCTGTTTGTACTTATCAATCTCTGAAACAACCTCACAAATTTCATTGTGGTTTTCATAATTAGATTAAGGTCAGCTTGGAGAAACATTTCGACTATTTCATTGAATGAAGATGGAAGTGAAAGAGGTTATCATCATTTTAAAATAGTGTTTCAAGCTCAAAATTTAAAAAAATTGAAATGAATATTACTCACTGTAACTCAGAAATTGTAAACGGTGCATATTCACATTTTTGTAGACTAGGATGCTTAAAGGGATTTTTTGGCAACAACTGTGGATACATGAAAACATCACTTTCTGCAAAGGTTTCCATTATGCTATCAGGAAATGGCAAGTAATAGTAATATTTTTTATTTTTGAAACATTCATAACTGAAACAAAAAAGACCATACCATTAATAATATTCAACATTAATTGAATTACGGTTCAGAATAACTGAATTAAAACTTACGATTCTTCCATGGTATCTTTAAAGTGCCTGAAAAACAATGTTCTTATTAATTTGAAACATCACAATTTTCAAAAACTTACTGAACAGTTTTCGAAGCAGTCTCATTCTCTTCCTCAAACATTTTTTCCCATTGTTCAACCAATTCCAAAGCCGATTTCAAATTGATACTGTCAAATGCTGAAAATTCCTTACCTTCAGATAATAATTTCAGATTCATCTGAAAAGAAAAAATTCTCAAGGATGATAAAATGTGCCTACTCCGTAATTTATTTATGGATATTACTATGTTGCTAATAAGATTGTCACTTACCAAATATTCCTTCATTTCACCTGCATATTCACTGAAATAAGGATGTTGAAAGGTTAAAAAAAAATTCTGTGTGAGCATCTGAATATGCTGAGCCATCTGTTGTTGTAAAAGTTTCATTTGAACTACCGAGAATAAGCCAGACAAAGGGTTTTCAGATTGTAAAGGCTAAAAAGAAACATTGAATGATTTCATATTAATATTTTATAATTATTCAAGATGATACGTAATACTATTATAGAAGATGGCCAAATGAAACTAAAGAATGGTTTTATATTGATAATATTTAAGGGTCAGGAATAAATAAATGGAATTTATGACAGATCAAATATAAAATCCGCTTGAACCTTTTGTATGCTCTTACAATCAAATTTTAAGCCAACAACGGTTTTAAATGATTAAGTTCGACTCGCTGACATGAATTCTGAGTCCATATCAATTCTGTCTGTCCGGCTGCTCTGTTTACAGTTACACACAAAATGAAATATTATGCCTGGGAAAAGTTAATGGTAGGTTCAGGGTCCCAATATTGAGATTGAGTTTGTTAATGAGCAAAATCCGCTGGATGATTCCAATGAAATAGTACTTGAAAAAAACCCCATCTAATTGAACTGAAATTGAGAACTCAGTTGAAAAATGGTGTAAACTATTTTCAATGAAATTTAGATAATAAATTTCATGAATACAAAGCATGTAAAAGTTTCTGACTTCAAGTCATTGCATTTCACATTTTAGTACATATCTCCTCAAATCCCCATCTTTTTATTCAGCTGTCCCATATATAATATATGCAAATACATACAGGGTGGAAAACGAAACAGACGAGATTACAGACGAAATAAAGTTTTTCGATAGAAATGCTCGGACAGGTCGATTTCTGTTTCGAGGGGGACAACTTAAGATGTAGGTTACGGACGCATAGCGCTTCAACCCTTGCTGCTACAACCCCCCCCCCCAATTTTTGAATAGGGAAGATGGGGTGAGTGATACCTCAATTTAAAGGTATTTTTATACTGATTTCAGCACAGTAATTGTTTTTTCATTTTATGCATTAGTTCTCGAAATATTCATGCGTTAGTTAGTTAGGAAGGAAGCCACAGTCATGGTTGTTTTGAAGCTCAAAATGTCGATTTTTCACAAAACACTACAAGTGCCATGAAAACACCACTTCATTTTCAAATACTTAGTTAAGAATATTTCGAGAACTAATGCATAAAATGAAAAAACAATTACTGTGCTGAAATCAGTATAAAAATACCTTTCAAATGAGGTATCACTCACCCCATCTTCCCTATTCAAAATTTGGGGGTGAGGGTTGTAGTAGCAAGGGTTGAAGCGCTATGCGTCCGTAACCTACATCTTAAGTTGTCCCCCTCGAAACAGAAATCGACCTGTCCGAGCATTTCTATCGAAAAACTTTATTTCGTCTGTAATCTCGTCTGTTTCGTTTTCAAATGGCCACCCTGTATATAATAAAAAATGAAAATAGATGAACTTCCTCACCAGTCTTTCATAAAGAGCAGGAACATTATCATCCATATTCAGATAAATCTGTTTATTACTATTGCCATCGAAAATTTCAATATACCTATCCAATTCTAACTCTTGAATAGGATATGAATCTGGGTCTATAATTATATCCAAATTATCTTGTTCAAAATCTTTTCTATTTTCATAAATATCAACGTATTCAAAAAGCTCTGCAATTAAGTCATTCAATTCTCTTTTAGGTACTCTAACACCTCTATCATCACGTAATTCTTCTGCATCAACTGAAAAATTATTACAATAATTAATAATTATGTTTATGGATTATCGCCAATATTTAAAGTATTCTTACCTTTGGTAATGTCTTCATCAGCAAGGATATTATACTCAGGATCAAGATCTTCTTCTTCTGTATTTTTGACTACTTCTTCTAAGGGTTGAGTAAAAGAATTAAGAAAATTCTTCCAATCATCATCATTACAATCAAAGTCATACATATCACTGGTGATATCAGGCGGTAAAAATGATTGTTCAAGTTCTTCCAGTGGGGTTTCATTAAGGGATAATTTTGACCGAGTTCTAAGGGCAATATTGGCCTCATCTTCTAATTCAAGAATATTCTCATCTTCAAGTTTGTCATCCTTAATTTTTATCGATTGCGGTGTTTTGAATATTTCATCATCCAGCAATTTTTGAGTTGTAGATGGAGTTGGTGGGTTACTAACTGAACAGCAAACTGAAGAATCATCTTCACTCTAAAATGAATAAACATATTAATTTTATTTTTTTGTTCCTCTACCATTCTTCATAACTTTTTTCAAAATCAAATAGATTAACTAAATTGTTTTAAAAAAGCTAGACTATGAACGTAATTTTGCATAATTTACCTCTTCTTCAACTGGAACATACTCGTCATCTGAAGAATCTTCATGTAATTCTTCAGTCAATAATTCTTTCACATTAGAAGTACTTGAATTCGATTTATCCCATTGTGCAGAAAGTATAGAAGATCCAGAGTGAGCCAGTTCCCTAAAAACATATTTGTAAAAATTAATTCACAATACCAAAATGTTATCATTTATATGTATATTATATATTTGAAGAAGAAATGAAAGAAATTTCTACATACTTGGCCTTTGATCTTGTGATTTTGGGTTCATATGGTAAAATTGCTGGATCATTTTTATCATTTTCTTTTTGCTTAAGCAAAGCAACAACATTTTCGTCAGAAACAACATATCTCAAAATAATTTTCACAGCAGTTTCATTTAGATTAGATTTAGCAGCTTTTTCTGTTAGAGATTTTTCTAAACCATCTTCAAATTCCTCAATAATCTCCTTATCCTTTGAATCGATGTCATCTTCTGAATTATCTCGTTTACGTTTTTTTGGTGTAGAAGAAACTATTTTCTCCATTTTCCATTTAGTAGATTGTTGAGGCATATTCCAGAATGGCTTTTTGTTTCTTCATTACTTCAAACACTTTTTTCTCTAGTATTTATTTTTCATCTTTGATATTATAACAACCATTAACCAATAACAAAATAAACAAAATTAAAAAATAAGTTGTTTATTTGAAATAACTAAGGTTAGGTGTCAAACAAAAGTCAACGGTGTTATACACAGAAAACTAAAATTCTTAATTTTAAAAGATTGATTATAAATCAACTCGGTGCATAAAAATAACTCATTCGAACAATATGTATTAAGGATTTGTTCATTCATTTTAAACCAATTGGTGAAATAATAGGAAAAATTCATACGAGACATAAGTTTTGTTGTCATTAATGATATAATTCATTTCTCTGGTTTTGTTTAAATTTGAAGGATTGAGCCAATAGAAAAGTGTTTTTGTGGTCATGTGATGGTGATTTGTAATATTGAAATTAGAATGTGAACATGAACATGTACAAGAATGAGTTGGTTCAATTCTAAGAGAAAGTCAATTTGCTAGAAAACAAATTTTGGTAATTTGTTAATTATTCAGGGATATTCAATTCACTTTGTATGATAACATCCTATTTGAAAAAAGAATCTGTGATTTCCTATTCAAGTATGTTTAATGTCACGATATTGAAGCTTGATGATTCTTCATTCTTTATGCTTTCTGTTAGTTTATTTTTTAATAATAATAAATACTAATTTCACCTTCTAATCAATATTTCTTATCAATATGCATAGTTGAATCAAGGATGCGAATTATTGTAGTCTGATTAATATTATTGAACACTTAACAATTTAGAAAACTTGTAGTACCGCTATTCTGCTATAATCAATGTATTGGAAGAAAGTAATTGATTTTGAAATTCACTATTTTCTATAATAAATTGAGATATGAAAGTTTTTCATCATTATATATGAGTTTTGATATCAGAATTCATCAAGTATAATTCATTGGCCTTAACTCTTGCAGTGTTCTGAAGGAAGAATAAAGAACAAACAATAATGCTTAGTGCAGATGCTCAAATACGATATATGATCCAGTGGTTTCAAGAATGGAGTGACCTACAAAAATCTGATTTTCTGCCAATCATGGCAGAAAGATATGCCAATAGAGTATTTGTGAATGGTATTGTCAACAGCCTTGCCAATGTAGAATGTAGAGACAAACCCATGTCTCTTTTTGAATGTAGAGTGAGTGTTGTGATTCTAATCCCTCAATTGAGAATGATAAGAATTATATTATAGGTCAAATTATTCAAGGAGTGGTTTATTCAATGGTCTGTCGATCAAAAAGATTATTTTTTCAAGCAAATAACTGAACTGGACTCAACATTTGCTGAAAAATTAAATTCAGAATTGAACAATGGTGCTGTTGCAATGGTTAATGGGAATGGTGATTTAGATGGGGAGGTTATAGATGATTAAAGGATACTAAATGTTTTTTAATTCTAATTAAATTATTATTAGTTTTAAGTTTGCTACTGTTTTTATGTTCAAGAAAAATATTTTATTCATATTAAATTACTTGCTAAAATCTCTTCTTTATACTATAACTATAATAAGGCCGTCACCTCATTAGTAATTTATTTAATAAATACAAACCTCAAAATTAACTTGGCAAGTTAAGGATTCAGTATTAGGCAATCAAATTTCACATGCTATATATAAATAAAAGAGGAATGCAGATATGCGAATTTTCAGGTTGTTGAAATGGTGTTTTGATGTATCAATATTGGTACTATTTTACGCAAAAAGAATTACAAGAGGCATTTAAGTGTTCTCTTGAAGAAAAGTATACTAAGAAAAATAACTATAAAATTAGGATTTATTTTTATTCTGTTGAAAAAGATATATTTATAACAATAGCAATAAATTCAAGATTTATTAGTAGTCCTTTGAACAGTTGATACCCCATCTACGAACTTTGTTCGGAACAGAACATTGGCATTATTAAACATACCGTCCTTCAGTGACACAATGATGAACTGAAAAAAAAAAGCGAAATCACATTATCCATGAACAAAAATACTGGGTAGTACTCAAGTAAGTTATGCTTGAGTGTAAGATACACAAAAATTTTGACTAAACATATTTGGTAAGTCAAATTCACACAGGATTTGAACCCACACTTCTTTTCCACTAGCAGTGCAATTAAGATTCTGGCAACTCAGGCTTGGCATGGGTCCCTTTGCTTCCTTAAGATGGCGCTATACAAAGAATTGACCAATCAACAACAGCACCTCAAAAATTTCCATTTGTTCTGTCAAAAGTTGTTAAGTTGATTTTCATTAACCTCAAATCGCCATTGACAAATGGTCGACGTGAGAGCCATAAAAGATGATGTGGAAATCAAGTGAAAAGGGTCAACACCATTAAAATCCAAGCAAACTGGTACCTTCAAAAGTGGGCACTTTAATCTTAGGTTTTTCAAGATTAAGTGAGCACACCAGTATTTTAGACATCTTAAGTAGATCCGATGTGAGCCATAGCCTCCTCAATTTTTTTTTTTAAAGAATTGTTTTATGCTTCATCCATAGGCGTCTTAAATATTTTCATTTAACAGGAAAGGAATGATAACTAGCTGCTAGTATGTTTGAATTCAAAAATTAAAAAATAAATCTACACAATATCGCTAGATAGTCATGGAAAATCACATTTGCGCATTCGCAGTACGTACCGTATATTCTAAATGGCTGCAATTCGTTTTGGACCATCTACTACTCAAACATAATATTCATACAAAATTAGATAAGAATTGTAGCCGTTAAATTTGTAACTAAAGATAGACAAACAGACATAAAGCAAAGCTGTCAATATATCAAATTTTCTGGCTAAGTGAGGTAATACACATTTGGAAAAATGGAAATTATCTGAAAAGTTACCTGTGATTTTTTGAAATGGGCTTTCAGCATATTTCCTATATTTTGTGTATGGGATAGATCCAAGGCAGCATCAACTTCGTCTAATATATACAGTGGTGCTGGTTTGAAAAGTAACATGGCCAATATCAATGAAAGCGCTGCAAGAGATCTTTGACCACCACTAAGTTCTGTTAAGCTTTCTTTCCATACTCCACCTAAAGATACCTTAACCTGAAACGGAAGAAATTTGATTTAATTGCTCATGCTTTTTTTTATTTGATAGATTTTTTTACCTCGACTCCTTCCAAAATAGTCGAACCGAATGGAGCGGCCAGTTTTGCATTAGCACCAGGAAGTAACGTATTGAAAATTGACCCAAAGTCTTTGGACACCTGATCAAAAGCTAATTTGAGAGATTCTTTTTTCTTCCTGTCTAAATCTTCCATCACCATGATCAATTTTTTCTTGTCATTTTCTACCATGTGTTGCTTCTTTCTCATTTCATTGTACTGAAAGCAAATTCAGAAGATATTCGAGATAATCTGTGATAAATTTAAATCTTACCTGTTTTTCTTCCTGCTCAAACATAGTCTGTGCTTTTGTGTTAACTCTTCGGCCAATTTTATTTCTTGTTTCTTGCATCTCTCTTATTCTCCTTTCTAAATGTTGTCCTTCTTTGTCACTTAACTTAGATCCTTCTTCTAAATACTGTTTTTCATTTGTCAACTTCTTGGATAAATCTGCTTCCTGAAAATGATTTCATTGAATCACTGGTGAATTTCGAGATATTAAAATTTTCTCAAAAGTTTTTCAACCTCCTCATAATACGAGTCTCGCACAATTTTGAGAAACTGACCCAAGATATTCGGATTCTAAACCTACCCCCAAAATTTCAAGTTTCTAGAACATTCTCTTCGCGAGCTTTTATGTTTACGATGCCCTTTAAAAAAAAGACTTACCCTTCCTTGGCAATTTCGAAGTTCATCATCGAGCTTTTTCGTTTCATGATTGATTTTTTTTATGTCCAAAAGCAGCTCGTTATTGCGTTCCAGAATTTTCTCCTTTTGTGAAACCTTTTTTTCTATTTCTTTATTTTGTGCTGCGATTGCAGTTTTCTCTTGAGTAACACGTTCATTTAAATTTTTAACAACACTTTTAATGGTTTCGAAATTTTCACTGGAATCTTGAGCAGTTTGCTGCAATTGCTGAATAGTTTCAATGGCCAATTGCAGTTGACTGTTGGTATTCTCTATTGCCTTTTTTAATTCGGAAATTTCCAATGTTAGTGTTTGATACTGATCTTCATGTTTCTCCCATTCTTTTTGACTTTTATCAGCCTTTTGTTTTGCCCTTTGCATTTCCATTTCTGCATCTTTCAGCTGTTTATCCCTGTATCCTTTGATATCCCTCATTTTCAGTTCTAATTCCTTCGCTTTTTGATTACATTTCTGTTCAATTTCTTTACAGGTTTTCTCTTTTTCAACCAAGTCCTCTGAAATAAAAGAACAAGTGTTAAAACAATTCGAAATGGACATTTTTGATATTCTTACCCATTTGTTTAATGAGGTTATTCACTTCTTCCTGTTGACGGTGATGTTCCGTTTGTTGCAATCTTTGTTCAATAAGTCTTAGCTCATGTTGTTTGAATTCAAACTTCTGCTTTAGTTGATTATATTGAGTTTGACAATTAGTCATTTGTCTACTTTCATGTTCAATCTGTTGGAGCTCTTGTTCTAGTTGTACTAGTTGATTCTGAAAAAAACTCAATAAAAAACCAGAAATTTACTTTTCAGGTTATAAAAAATAATACATTTACTTCCTAAAATAGTTCCTCTCAAATACATGTCTTTAAGGGCAAATTAACACAAAGCCCGACCCTATTTAAAAAAGGTTTAAAGTAACAGATTTCATTTTCGATCTCAACATTTACCAGAAACTTTTAGCCACTACTAAACTGTATTACCTCCAAGTTTTTGATATCTTTCAACTCCAGAAGAACAGATCCTCCTCTTTGTCTAGCTCCTCCACTAAGAGTACCTGAAGGATCCGTTACATCACCGTCTAAAGTGACACACTTTTTTCTGATTTGATCGTGAAAAGTAACCTGCCTAGCTATGTCCATATCTTTACATATGAATACATTTCCAAAGATAAACTCCATTGCTGGCCTCAATCGTTTGTCATAGTTTATAAGCGACAGAGCAGGTTGGACATTCTCTTCTCCAAACTGAAAAAAATTATTTTAACAATTTATTTATTATATCCACAACAGCTCAACTTATTATCGAAAAAAATTCAACTGATTCACAGAATGAAAAAACAATATATCCGCACCAAATTTAAAAAAAATTTAGTTTTTCAAAAAAAGTTTTGAGTGGCAGTTATTTGTTTTTTAATACACCCTAACTCACCATATTTTGTGCCAATTTTATCGTTCTCTGATCCATAGCATGAGATTGTATTTTATTCAAAGGTATGAATGTGGTTCTGGATTGTAAATTGCCTCTTTGTAATAAAAGCTTACTTGTTGTATCAGTGTCTACAACCACATTATATAACTGAAAATGGAGAGAGAATATTTTTATGATCATATAATTAGTCAGAAAAAAAACTGTTTTTTGTTCAAAGTATTACTAGATAGATAGTGTACCTATGATGGGTTGAATAACATACCGTGAAAAAAGTTTGGAAGATGCCTTTCAAAAGATTATATATAACGTACTTAAACAGTACTGGTAAAGATAAATTCTCGATAATGTTTAATTTTTTAAAATATAGCGTCCTTAATGATACAGACAAATTTTTGAATGAACAAGTGTTAGAATGAGCCTTCTGTTCAAGTATTTTTATTAAAATCAATGAAATATTTCTATATTTAGTGATTTTTGCATTGAAAAATGTTGGTTGGCAAAATTGTTTACTGTATCACAAATTTGACAGATAATAGATAAATTATGACAGGAGAGTTTCAAGTACCAACATATAATAATGAAATATCACCATGAAATCTTTGTGTAACTGAGATATACCCGCACGTTTTTTTCTACAAGGTATGGGACAATGAAAGGATTTGCCAATCAATTAGATAAAAACATTTTCCAGATTAGTATATTCAAAGCCTATGTAATGATTTCACTAAGCATATTTTAATTTTATCAATTCACTTACCCTTCCTCCGGCAGCTGTCTCTAAAGCGGTGCATGCTTTTGGATCAGTAACCTGGATGAGCCGACATACTACACCATTTACTCTGTTTCTGTTGAAATTTGTCTCGGGATCTCTGTATTTGAACTGGGAGTATGGTCTATGAGCCTCAAAATTATCTAATCGTTCTCGTATCCTATGGATTTCTTTTTTCACTTCAGATCTTCTACTGTTCCAGTGCTGCATGGTTTCCTCTGAATAGTTGATTTTTTCTAAAGCATGTTCAATCGTTGAACACTCCTTTACGATTCTATCAAGATTAACTTTATCCTTTTGGTAATCAGAAGCATTGTTTCCGAGTGTTTTCTTCTTTTCTTTGAGTGAATTTTGACAAAAACTCAATTCCATGCTTGCTTGTTTTCGTTCTGTATTGGCCTCTGCCGCTTCTTGTTTGGCTGTCATTAGTTGTTCCTGTAGGGATTGGGTTTTTCCCTCTTCGTTAACTTCCATACCTGCAGCTAGAGCTTCATATTTTTTCTGTGCTACTGATAAATCTTCCTTGTCCCTTGCTTCATTTTCTTTCAAGGTTTCGAAAAGAGATTGTACTTTACTTAATTCATTTTCTTTAGATACTAGTGCTTTAGTATCATCATTTAGATTCTAGAATAATTTGGAAACTTTGAATACAATTGAATCATTCATTACTAGTTGTAAGGGAAGGGTCTACTTACTGTTTCAAGTGCTTTCTTCTTTTTCTCCTCATTTGCAATATCAGTACTTAGTCCTTTTGCTGATGCTTTTGCTTTAGCTTCAATTGCTAGTTTTTCTTTCAATTCAGTTTCAAGTGCTTTTAATCTGTCTGATGCTTCCTAAATGAAAGTATTTTTTACAAATATTTCAAGAATGGATACATGCTTAAAAACAATAAATGTTACAAAATATATTTTTACTTATTGAAAAATACAACATAAAAAGCATAAGTGAAAACCATGAAGATTGATAGCAATTTCATTGGTTTCTTACCGATTGATTAGTTTGCATTAAATCTTTGATGTGTTCCTCTAACTCTTGTGCATTATTTTTATTGGCCTCTATTTCTTGTTCAATAGCTTCAATCTTATTTTTAGCAACTTCCAATGCTTCTTCTGCTTTCTTGGTTGATCTAATTGATACATGATATTGCCAGCCTTTGTAAACACCTAGCATATATTGTAGTTCTCTTTCCATTCTTTGGAATTCTAAAAACTGAGCTCTCTCTTCTTTGAGTTTATTCAATTTGGGCATGATTTCTTCTGTATAAACCTAGAAATTTTAGAAAACACAATTATGTTTCCACTCACATTTGATATTACTTACTCCTTTAATTTCTTTGAGCTTTGCATCTTTTTTTTCAACAGTCTTAAGAGCAACCTGTCTTTTGACTTCATACATTCTTGTACCTGCTGCTTCTTCTAACATTGCTAAAATCTAATCATCAAATATATCAAATTTATATTATACAATAATTAAATTAGTACATGGAAAAATATAATTCAAGTTTACCTCTGGAGGCTTCATGTTAAGAACTTTTGTAATTTTTCCTTGCATAATTAAGAAATGTGGGTTATTAACATTAAGTTGAATAGAACAGAAAAGATCCTGAACTCTTTTGTTTGTTACATTAGAACCATTGATGAGATATTTATTTTTTCCACCCAAAATAATTTGTCTTGTCACTGTGATTTCTTTGAAATTCTCAAAACCTGGGGGTTGCTGTGCAGGATTACTATTATCAAAAGTAATTGACACGGTTGCTTTATTAACTCCTGCTTGTCCACTTTTGTAAATAAGATCTTGTAGATTTGCTGCTCTGACCTAAGATTAAAGTTTTTGATGTAATTTTATTACAATTAATAGCAGCATTAATTGTCTTACATGAGTCAAGTTAGTAATTCCCAAAACAAAACAAATAGCATCTAAAATGTTGGATTTTCCACTTCCGTTGAGACCAGTTATAGCTGTAAATTGGTCATCAAATCCAGTAATTTCAGTTCTTTGGCCATACGATTTGAAACCGTCTAAAACAATGCTCTTAATATACATTTTGTGTATGAGGAGTTATTTTATTGCAAAAATAAGGAAGTATCTGAAAGTAGGTTATTATTTTTGGCAATAGTGTGAAATATTCAATCATCAGACAAAATCGGCATTCACTCCCTTCTATCTATAATTTTAACCTTAATTATAGTTCCATTATTACTAAAAAATATTTCTGTAAACAATGTAAACTGTAACCGTCTTCAAAATTGAATTATTTTATATTGCGCATTCGTTTCTCGATGCCGAAAAAATATTAATATTCTATGTTCAGTATGAAGGAATGAAATGAATGAAATGATTTAAAAAAAATCGTTTTCCTTCATTTTCCCAGGAATTGTGCATATTAGGATTGATTCATCATTTTAAATGGGAATTATTGTTTATATTTTTTTGGGGAATTAATCCCCATCTACGTTAGTATTCAATATAATTCGATGAAATAACCTTATAATATATATGTCACTTTTTGATAGAAGATAAGGCTCGATAAATAAACAAATAATCAATTTCTATTTTCCATTTACATTGGTGTTCTTGTATTAATATAGTCAATTCATGGAGAAACAACTTCAAGATCTACTTTAGGATGGATAATACTACAATACAGGAGTATAAAAGATTTCACCGTTATCATGGTGATTATATTGTACTGTCTGAAGATGAGACCGTTGCTTATCGAACAAGAAGTTTTGCAAATGCGGTTACTTTCAGTGCTAAACCCTTATTACCAGGAGAACTATTTATTGTAGAAATTGAAGAGAATGATAGAGGTTGGTGTGGTCATATGAGAATAGGATTGACCCAATCAGATCCAAATACTTTATCTACTGCAATTCCCCAATTTGCTTTGCCAGATTTATCAGTATTTGGTACTTCTTGGATATTTGGTATATCTAGACCACATAGTTTAGTGAATAATATAGATCAAGATGAGCAACCTCAAGATCAGAATGGGCAACCCCAAAATCAGAATGAGCAACTTCAAGATCAGAATCAGCAACCTCAAGATCAGAATGAACAACCTCGAGATCAGAATGAGCAACCTCAAGATAATGGCAATGGTAATTCCAGCTATTTTACAAGCTGTAAAAGGTTGACCTACGATAGTAAAAGTATTAAGACTTGTAGAGGTGTAATTCCAAGGTATTGTCTTATATCTAGTAGAGCTCGAGCTGGAGAACTTTACCCAACTGATGTGGGTAGTAGAATAGGAGTTATGTTCATTCCAACATCTGAAAATAGAGCAGATATGCATTTTATAATAAATGGAGAAGATCAAGGACCTTTATCCAGAGATATACCATATAGAGATGCTCCTTTGTATGCTGTAGTAGATGTGTATGGCACAACCAAAAAAATTAGAATTATTCAGATATCATTAGGTAAGCAATTCTTTTTTTTTATATAATGTACCATAATATTGTATAGAATTTTTCTGGGTTTTTACTATTATTTAAACCTTGTGGAAAATATTTCAATTGCACAGATGTAAATTATACTACATGTTTTTGGTGCTATACTATGACAGAAACCATTGAGATTCTGTTTCTTAATCCAAATTTTCAAATGCTGCTGAAACTTGTCTGTGTAGATTAGGTATCTCTATATAGAATCTTTGTACTTTCTTAATTAAATAGAATATAATTTTTCTGGTTTTCTTTTTTCTTATGCAATAAGTTTCCTATCCACATGTGTTAAAGAAGAACTCATTGAAAATAATTATGATATTGAAAGTAAAATATTTCCGAAGTTCAAAAATTTACTTATGCTATGTAAAAGATTTGTTATTAGACTAGATTAATTTAAAGTTTTATTCGATTTAGATGATCTGATGTGGATGTTATTGTCGACATTTTCCAAATTGCATCATTGAACTTAGTTAATTTGTTCATTATATGAAGTTCACTTATTTTTTATAATTCATTTGAACATCCTAATATAATTTCAAATTAACTCTTTTTACAGTTCCTTCTTTACAAGCAGCTTGCAGGGAAGCAATCCTACAAAGAGTTCCAGAGGGTATGATTGATTTGTTACCTCTTCCTAAATTGTTGAAACATTTTTTGTTGTTCGAAGTTTAAATATTTATTGAAAGATATATTGCCATTGATGAATCCATTTCAAGCTAACTCATTTAAAAGTACAAAAGTCCTTTAGTTTTTTGAACTGAAAGGAACTCCCAGTGATATTCTGTTCAATAAGTTAAGTACCTAGAATTATTGACTAAACATTGTAATATTAAATGTTTTTGAACCGTATTCAGCTGATGGTCCCTTGAATTATGTCTTTACTGCCTCTATTTGTTACTTTTTATAAAAAATAATTATGCTAATATAAATTTATGTTTGTCATGAATTGTAAATAAATGTTTATATTGTTTGACCTTTTTACTCTATGTATGCTATAAAAAATATTCATTACAATTCGCTTATTATTTGTAACAACCTTTAACCATATGGAAACTTCAATACTCTCCCTCAGGGTCACGTGGAATGAGGCTCAATCTTTTTCACTCTAATGTCGGAGTCGATGCACTACCACTCAAGGGCATCTCTATGTATCATTGGAAAATATCTATGATTATTTTTCCTCTGTGAATATTTTCAATGAACATGTCAAAATGATTATAATCTTGACAATATTGGAGTTGGTGTGGAGGATATATGCGTTGAAGAGTTATCGGAACTCGGACAGAATCATCGGTGGAAGGCAATGTTCAATAGAAGAAAACCCTTTTGCAGTATCAGTTAGAACAACTAGGAAGCTGACGCATTTTTGTGGAGGGTCTCTGATCAAACCACAGTGGGTTCTGACAGCTGCACATTGTACGTACGAATTTGTCAATGAACCCGAGAAATTAACCTGTGTAATTGGACTGTCCGAGTATCATAGGAGTAAAGTACAATCCATCACAGCAGACAGGATAAATGTCCATCAATATTACACATTTCCAGCGATTTTTCACGACATTTCGCTTATTCACCTACTCTGGCCTGCCCTATTATTCAATAACGTTGGTTTAATCGGAATCCCAAAGATTTCTCAAGATTCATTAGGTTGCACAAATGGAAGAATAACAGGATGGGGTTCTATGCGAGCTTGGGATCCTGATAAAGATCTAAAGCCTACTAGTGAGCTCTCAACTCACCTGATGTGTGTTGATGTTAGTGTGATGAGTATAGATGAATGTATAAATAGGACCAGAGGACGAACCAATGAGTTTGTCCTTTGCACACTCATAGGAAAAGATGCCAAGGATGCTTGTCAGGGTGATTCAGGAGGGGCCCTTTTTTGTGGAAACACTCAAATAGGAATAATAGCATCCGGAAAAGGATGTGGAGTTTCGAATAATTTAGCTTACTACACCAATCTCCAAAGGTACATCGATTACATCGAGAATACCGTTTCAGGATGTGAAAATAGGATTAAGAACCTTTTTATTGTTTTATTGCTATCTATAACTTTTTATTTGATATTGGAAAAGCGGTGAATTTTTCAACTAAGATCTCATGATAAGTAATATTGTTATAATTTTTTATTGAATTATTGTTGAATTGAAAAATATACTCTACGAAACTTGTCGGTGAATCATTTATTTTAATTTTGATTTTAACTCCATTTTTCGAAAAGTTAGACAATTGTTATGGATTGATTAAATTTTTCAACACCCCCATTTTGATCGAAGCCGATGAAAATAAATTATAATAATTTTCTCAAAATTTTTCGCCTCTTGAAAATTTCCTTACAGGTGCTGAGGCGCACCCACGTTTAAAAAATAAAAAAAAAGAATTGTTAGGCAACTATAGGCAACCTTTATTTCTTGGACAAGTATTAAGGATTGCGCACACTACTTTTGTAAAATAAATGGTTATCCAGCTCCAGCTGTGAATAATTTTCAAATTGTAGGAGATGACCAAATTTCCTATGCAAATTATTCATAAGTTAACAAGCAAACTGCCTTTTGCTCTATTGTTTTTACCAAAATAGTCAATGATCAAACAATAAGTAGATACCGTCAGTGGCGTTACTTGAGCTGACTCATGGGGGATCAATTTTTTATAACTTTCATTTATTAATTGTTACTTACAATTTTACAGTTCCAGAGGGTGACTGAGAAGCACTTAATGATCTGCATAGCTTGATAACTCAAGAGCGCATCCATGTATTATTATAGATCATAGTATAGTCAGTATAGTAATCAATCATATTCATATAGTTTATATTTGAAAGTTATCAGAAATTCAATCATTTAACAAAGTGTCGTAGTTAAGTGAATTATTAATTTCAAAGTATAAGGATAATTGTATAACTGAAGAGAATTTTGAGTTTACTAGTGTTAAGTGTGCTTTAATCTCTTGTATCATCTAACTGTGTGATATCCTAAAATCATTTAAGCGCGCGCTTATTGCGCCTATATGGTGATCCGCCACTGATTTTCTTGCTATGAGTAACTTAGATAATTTTGGGAGTGGGATTAGAATAATAAAGATCCATAAAAGAATGTATATTTACAATCGAAAATTTTTACAAAATAAAATGATCAATAACAATGTTTCCTATCTACAATGACATAACATCTCAGATACCTCGATAGAGTCGAACATTTGAGGTTAGATTTAGTAATACACTGGCATTCAAGAACTCGAAATACCTCCATCGATAGACAAACAAATGCCGGTAATAAAAGACGCGTTATCGCTTAAAAGAAATATAATCGCATCCACCACTTCCTGCAACTCGCAAAACTTCTTCAAAGGGATTCTCGAAAGCAGGGCATCGCTCATCTTGTGATCGCACCAAATGCCCTCCTTCAGCTCTGGCATCAGAACTGTGGGGTTAACGCAGTTGATCCGGATCCCCAACGAGGCTAACTCCAAGGCTGCAGCTCTCGTATAACCGTCTAGTCCTGCTTTGGAGGCACAAAATATCGACTGCTTCCTCAAACCTATTTTTGAAGCTTGAGAAGATACGTTCACGATGCTGCCTCTTATAGAGTGCTGGATGAACGATTTAGCGACCATTCTTGAGATGTTGATGGCAGCTGGAATCAATTACAAAATATTTGTAAACCATAAATATCCTAGGAATGACCAAAGGTGCGAAACTATTCAAAACATTGAACCGAATCCATTAATAAATACCTAAAGTTGTGTTACTTTGATTGAATAGTTATTGCTGCGCAATACTCAGCATAATAACCACGCTCTGCTATGGAGGTGAAAGGTGTATATGGCAGGGACCACTGAGTTGCCATACTGACGATTCCATCAGTGGTCCCGAGATGAAACACCGCACCCCGAGAGGAGGCACGCGCCATAAAATTAAATCGAGTGAGCCTCGCCAAAGTAAAATAGAAGAATCTTATACGTTATCTATGCAGCCTAATATAATGTGATGCTCACCAAAACAGAGAATATAGAAAAGGTTGAGATGAAACTTTGAATTTTGAGCGCTTGTAATTCATGCACTTATTGTGCCATTGGATACCACAGATTTATGTAGATAGGTATGTATCAGATGTGAGATACTATGATTTCATCATTTAATTAGTTTATTTAGAATTTTGTGTTTCCTAACCTTCTCAATACGGTTACCCCTGTGACCTATTAGAAAAACTGATTCTACCTCGACCTTATAAGGAGTGTCAAAAGGGAAAAGAATGGGCACTAATGTTTGACTGATACGCGAAAAGTCACATGGTGATAATCCCTCTTAAGCTTACCGACTGGATTTTATTGTAATTTTGATTTTTCTAAGGATTTCGAGATGAATGGGAATGTTTGATTATTCCCAGAAATCGGTAGCAGATACTACAAAATTATAGGAAACAAAAAAGTTCAGTATCGAACCAAAGTTTTATTTTAAATTTCTTCAAACTATCAGTATGGACATGGTCTACCAAAACAAAACAGTTCTGAAAGAAAAAAACGGGCACTGCTCCAAAAAAAAATATCACCCTGTAGATTTTCATTGAAAATTAGCATATTACATGATGTAAACTATAATTTCCAGTATTTATGCCAAAAATTTCAGTTGGATATTTTCTAAAGTGTAGATGCTTTAAAAAAACGTCGAAAGAAATTAAAAATGAACACCTTGCATCTCGAAAACAAAGCGTTTGTGAGTCCTTATTTATAGAACTTTTTTTCCTAAAATTATCTGAAGAAACTCTATTTTTTTTTTGTATCTTGTTTTCTATGCACAAGTTTTTCTATATGAGCTTCAGTTTCTCTTATGGCTCAAGTATATTCCACATTAAGAAGATTTTTGGTTTCCAATATATCTAAAGTTTAAAAACCACTCTCACATCTGAATGTGGTGGCAAAAGGAATTTTTGAAGCTCTGTTAGCTATAACAGGATATTCGGCACTAGCTTTTCGTAGGTAATTGCACAAGTGCATCAAAATTACCGATAATTTTGCATGACAGCGTGTTGTCATAAAAACTGCATGAGTTCATTTTCATTTTTGGAGAAAGAGCCCGACACCGAAGGTGGAGGGCTCTTTCTCCAAAAATGAAAATGACCGAATGCAGTTTTTCAAGGAAAACACGCTGGAATGCAAAATTATCCGGTCATTTTGATGCACGAGTGTAATTCGGGGGAATATTTGCCGAATAAACTGTTACATCACTTGTCAAACTGATGTAGAATGGAATTGCCATAGATTCGAACTGTGTAAGATGCATAGAAACTATGCATCTATGAACAGAACAATTATCGCAGTGCAGTTTCGCTTCCTACAATGCAATTATCGCTGTAATTTTCGATAATTGTTCTCCAGATACATAGAATTTTTGACAGGAGGGAAATATTCGCCAAAATAAGTTGAGATCATAATTTTGAAATTCTACTCTGTAAATGGTACTCTCGCAAGTTTACTTTGTAAATTAGTAAAGCAAGTTTACTTTGTAAGTAAGTAAAGTATTTTTGGTAGCATATAGAACGTATTTTTTTTATTCTACTAGGTAATATCCATACCCTCAACAATGGTGAATATTAGGATGATAAAGTTATATAATATTTCATCTCGAATTGTCTAGCCATTCCTATCTCATCATGTATGAAAATATGAGACAGATATGTTCTTTGAAAGAATAGTTTCACACCGTTAATAATCACTAGGGTTTCTAGTAAAAGCTGAAAAATGTTGGCAATTGTTAACAAACCTTTCAGATTGGTATTCAAAATGTAGTCCACGTCTTCTTCAGTTATGTCGGCTATACTACCTAGGGCGTTACATTCGGCACAGTTGACTAGATAATCTACTGGGCCTACTTTGCCGAAAGCTATTTCTGTATGAAGCCAACTCTTCAGATCTGCCGGAATGATCTCAATCTGTGGATTAGTTTTACGCAAATGCACAAGATCTCCTTCTGAACCACCAAAGGCTATCACTTTGGCTCCCTGCTTAACGAGCTCTTTTACCAACTTCTTGCCCAAATGAGTCAAAGGACCTGAGACGATGGCCCTTTTATTTTTGAAGTTGAGTCTCTCGTCTTTAACCACTGTTCAACAGTTAATGGTGAATTATTTTAAGAACTAATTGATGACTTAATATATACAGAGTGACCCAACGATTTTAGATCATAGAGTACCTACAAGGAAGGTTTATAAAGGGTGTTTTTTTTCGAGCTATAGAACTTTAAATTGCAATAAAACAACGATGGATTATTCGATTGACATGAATTTTTTTTATCCGCAAGATAATCTTGTGGCATTACATTTTAAATATGATTTCTGGCATATGACCGCCACGGCTGGCTCGGATGTAGTCCAATCTGGACGTCCAATTTTCGATGAATATTTCCAACATTTGTGGCCGTATATCGACAATAACACGGCGAATGTTGTCTTCTAAATGGTCAAGGGTTTGTGGCTTATCCGCATAGACCAATGACTTTACATAGCCACACAGAAAGTTGTCTAGCGGTGTTGAATCACAAGATCTTGGAGGCCAATTCACAGGTTCAAAAAGTGAAATTAGGCGGTCACCAAACGTATCTTTCAATAAATCGTTTGTGGCACGAGCTGTGTGACATGTTGCGCCGTCTTGTTGGAGCCACAGCTGCTGGACATCATGGTTGTTGAATTCAGGAATGAAAAAGTTAGTAATCATGGCTCTATACCGATCACCACCGATCACCATTGACTGTAACGTTCTGGCCATCATCGTTTCTGAAGAAGTACGGACCAATGATTCCACCAGCCCATAAAGCGCACCAAGCAGTCAGTTTTTCTGGATGTAACGGTGTTTCGACATATACTTGAGGATTATCTTCACTCCAAATGCGGCAGTTTTGTTTGTTGACGTAGCCATTCAACCAGAAGTGCGCTTCATCGCTAAACAAAATAAAATGGACATAGTGCGCGATACGTATTCCGCACAGAACCATTATTTTCGAAATAAAATTGCACTATTTACAAGCATTGTTCAGGCGTGAGTCTACTCATGATGAATTGCCAAACCAAACTGAGAATAAATCACTTGACAGCTGTTGAATTGGTCGCCATCTTGAGCAGTAATGCCAACTTAAAGTTATATACCTCTAAAAAAAACACCCGTTAGATGAATGGCAGAGGAATAAGACCATTGCCTTCGTTATGGAATCTCATTTCAGTAATAATGGAACAGTGGACAGTGCAAATTCGCATGATTGTGTATGACCTGCTTGTTCGCTGTTATGGCTCAATTATAATACTACAGCGAGAATTTGATATTGGACGGAATGGGTTTGTTCCAAGTCGCCATACAATTCGCAGAGTGAGGCATACTGCAATAATCTTCATCTCTTGTAATCATTGGAAGAGCGACTTTCCATTGATCAAGGGATGTTATTTTGTTTTGATGCTGTTAGTGAGGTTCTATATTTGAGGGAGGTTCCATTCCACAGCGATCTTTAGGTCTATTGTGATTTGTGAGTTGGAACTCCAGAATCTGGGATGGCTTCAAGGAGGTTACTCCCTCACTTCTACGAGTCTCTTGTCCAAAGCATTTTTTGTATGGGCTAGCAATGGCGAGGCATTCTGTCATCAGGTGATCTTTAGATTCTTCCTCTCCCACACAGAATCTGCACTGGTCGTTTACAGCTAGATTCATACTCATGAGGTGCTTCTTGAGAAGGCAATGCCCTGTAAGGAATCCAGTGAGGAAGTGTAGCAAATTCTTGCTAAGATCCAGATACTTCTTAGATCTCGCAGTATCAAAGTTTCGAAGGAACTTTTTGGATTGATCCAACCCAGGAAAATTCAACCAGTGTTTCTCTTTCGTTTCTTTGCTTCACCTGAAACTCTTTCTTGAAGTACTTTTACTTATACCACAGGAAGGTCCTGAGCCCATGAAAGGAGTTTGTGCTTCTTCTCTGGCAAGTGATGAGTTGGCCTCTTCATTGTGAGTGACCGGGAACCTAGACTGAACAGATCTTGTTATTCTTGCCTATTTTGTTGATTTTTTTTCCAATATCATCTTAGAATCGATGATATGTGAGCTCAATGCTTTGATTGCAGCCTAACTGTCAGAATATATAGCTATATTTCTGGTAGTTTATTACTAGGTTCATTTCCACATATCTTTCGATTTCAAATATATCTGCCTGAAAGACACTTGAACAGCGACCTAACGATAGTGAGCACTTGGTGTCAGTTTCGAATACTCCAGCGCCAGTTCCCATCGTGGTTTTAGAATCATCTGTGTACCATTTGATGTTTTTTTAGAGGTGTTATTGGGACTATCTTTCCCAATGTTCTCGTCTATTCAGCATCGTACTGAAGGTTTTCTCATTGCTAGTTTTCTTTATCATCTCGTCACTGAGAAAGTCCGCTGATGATATGTCATATGTTAGAATCTCAGTGAGCATACATATGTAGTTTTTGGTAGTGAACACTAAGTATATATCAATTTATCATTATATTCTGATATTTACAACACATTGGCCAAACTGAGAGATTCTCTGAATTGCTACCTTCTCCTATAACGTCACATATCTTCAGCCTCTTCTACCTTTCGGCAATACATCAAATCCCAACCACTTTTAAATGCACCGTACCACTGATAAACTTACCAACTTAGAGTGAAAAAAAAAATCATTCCTTGTACGTACTTTCTCGACATACCTATGTTTTCATGACTTAACTAGCACAGGCATACTCACCATTCAAAATGTCAGGTTCTGCATCAACTGTAATGAAAATGCGTTTGAAATTTAAAGATTCCCTAAGCTTTATCTGACTCACCATTACTCGTCTCCTGTAGATCCACTGAAAAAAGAATTTTTAGTCAATATTTTCTAGAATAAATGACAAGTTGACAAACCTTCACTTACAGCAGCCCTGCAAGAACAACTTGTCGGCACTTCAAATCCAGCGCTTGTGTATTCGCCCATTGTACAATAATTTTTGAAGTTCCAATAATTTTATATTGAACTAAAAATTTCTCAAGTCATTCCAAGAACTTTGGTACATTTCTTGACATTTCTAATTTTTGGAGAGTTTTACATAGATTAGATAAAAATATGTCTTGTCAACCTTGTGTTATGGAAAAACTTCCACAGAGTTGCAAAAAGGCACACAGAATCCCATGATGTAAGCACCACAAGAAAACTGTTCTACTTTCTCAGAGGAAAATTGATAGAAAAGTGTAAATAAATAGGTTTAATTCCCAAAATATTCTTTTGAATGAAAATTATGGACCTATAAGCTCATTCTCATTGTTGAATATCTTCCTATATTTTAAAAATCTCAGGCGGAAAGGTCCAAAGTGCCTGAGATGTTTATTAGTTCGTCTTAAGAGGGAACACCTACATGCGGTTGCTCAGTTCAAAATGAAATTAGAGATAATTCTGCTTACAAATCACCGATTTCTATAGGGTTTTCACATAATTTTTCCAAAAAACTAATCTACATGAGAGAAAGTAAATAATTCAAATTTGTGAATAAAAAAAAATTTTGATAACTTTTCGTTTTTCGCAAAAAAATTGATGATAAGTACTTTGTATAAAGCAGTGATAAATTTTTGAAATATTCGTGAAAAATCCCTACCAAAAGTCATTACAAAAGAGGTGAAATTATTATTTCGTGAAAGTCATTGCACACTGCTGACCTCTAATTATTTGCTTCGAAAAAAGAAAGAAGATGAAGTGAATCTACAACTTCGTACACCGTCAAAGTTTAGAAATGTTTTGGAGAGTGTTGAATCGAAAAATTGAATGAAAAATCCCCTGATGAAATCAAATCAATAGATTTCGTTTTTTTTAATTTGTCTATGATATTTTGATTTTTCACGTCACAAACCTAAGTCCCTAAATGTAAACCCAACAAAATCTAAGTCGGTAATGAGCAAAGCCTTTCATATTTTCATTTCTAAAAACAACCACAATCTTTTTTCCTAGTTCGATATGCTATCACACTGCAAACGAGGAAATCGAAGAAGACAACATGAAATTAAATTTTCATTAGGGTTATGTATAAAATGGATAGTGAATCCAGAACATTCTATTATATTGTTATTTTTTGGGTGCTTCTAGTGCTTCTCGGTTCTATATTGCAAAGATGCTGTGCTTATCGAGAACTTCAGAACGTTTATACCAGCTATCTTTATGGCGATACTGGACCACCTATCGATTACTGTGAGTTTAGTACTAATTCATTCTAGTTTTTTTTTATATCCCATTAGTTTATCAATTTTTACGTCATCATAATTATTCGGTATCTATTGGCGTATTAAAAGTTTTATTGATGAAAACGAATAACACCGCTCTAGCTTGAAAATGACATTCTTCAATCGTCATCGGGCTTTATTTTTCATAACGCGCATTTATACATAGGCGTACAACATTGCTTTCGCCGTTTTTTTCCAAAATTCGAGGTTTTATAGTAAAAAACTGGTTATACATTATGATTCAAAGTATTGTCACTAATTTCTCCCATATTTCGGGCAGCGTATGAATCCCGCGTCATCTTTGGAAGCGATCCACGAATCGATCCAATTCTTTACTTCTTCATAAGACCAGAAGTGATGGTCAGTCCGGCCGTGCGCCATTGATCGAAACAAGTGATAGTTCGAGGGAGCAACGTCAGGAGAATACGGTGGCTGGGGTAGGACTTCCCATTTCAACGTTTCCAAGTATGTCTTGACCACTTTCACAACATGGGGTCGAGCATTGTCATGCTGTAAAATCAATTTATCAAGTGTCTCTCATCGTATTGCGGTCGTTTGTCTTTCAATCCTAGGTTCTACTGCATTAATTGGGTTCGATAACGATCGCCTGTGATTGTTTCAGTCAGTTTTAACAACTCATAATACACTACTCCGAGCTGGTCCCACCAAATACTGAGCATGACCTTGAAATCGTGAATATTCGGTTTGGCCGTCGACGTAAAAGCAAGGCCGGGATATCCCCATGATTTTCTGCGCTTGGGATTATTGTAATGAACCCATTTTTTGTTTCTACTCACAATACGATGCAGAAATCCCTTTCGCCTTTGCCTCGCAAGCAGCTGTTCACAAGCAAACAAACGCCGTTCAACATATCTCGGCTTCAACTCGTACGGCACCCAATTCCCTTGTTTCTGAATCATTCCCATGACTTTCAGGCGTTTTGAAATGGCTTGTTACGTCACTCCCAATGATCCTGCCAATTCTTGTTGCGCTTGTCACGAGTTTTGATTAAGTAATACCCACAATTCTGCATCTTCGAAAACCACTCTCGGCACATTCTTTCAGTAATAGTGGCCTCACCATAGGTATTTGAGAGCATTTGATGAGCCTCAGACGCAGATTTCTTCATATTGAAGCAGAAAATTAAAACCTCCCGCATATGACGAGAATTTGGCTCGTAATCTGACATGTTTAATCGAGAATAACTTTATGATGCAGAGACAAATCGACTAATATTTTGAATTGGCGTTTTATTTACAAATACCTAAGCTATTGTATGACATCTACGATTTATTTATTTCGAATATCACTTACCGCTGCAGCCATCTATTGCAAAACGGCGAAAGCAAAAGTTGTACACCTAATAATAATTGAAATTATTATTTATTATACCTTCGTTGTAATCCCAGATTTTTTTTTTGGCTGATTTTTTTTGAACCATAGCATTAACGTTGAGGCCACTCCATTTTGCATCGTGCCCTCAAATTCATTTGCGTTAAAACTTGAAAAGTATAAAAACACTTACAAAATAATATACCTACCTATTGTTGGGTCCTACTTATTATTGTTGCAAAATACACATCAATATGATGTATATTGCCAATGATCTTATATACTGATAATACATAATTGAGCCCTTGAGCAGTCGTGTAGAGCCGAGTGTTGTTTCATCCTGCTCGAAGGACCAAAAATGTTGTTTCTTGTTCGAAGGACTATAAAATGTTGGTTATCCTACTTGTAGAACTAATGTAGGACAATGGACCCACACATTCGCTCCAATTTTCACCTCAATATCTTCAAAACTATGATTTGTAGCATATGCACAAAAAAGCGATGCACACATATGCCAAATTTACTTGAATCTAACGCTTATCAACAAGATGATGCAACACCGTATGTGGTCAATGCCTCAACAATTTTCAAGAGAAATAGTTAGTGATATTGGAATCTCCAGAATTTTTTACTGACCTCCAAGAAATTGTGAGTTCCCAGAAAGCTATGTGATCACTTTCGGGATAAGAAGAGTTTTGGCATCCAAATTTAAAATTTACGATTGCAAAATGCACCTGAAACTATTCTGAACAACTTTGGTTTCTTGTCTGTCTGTGTGTGGGTAAATCGTTGCAACTGTCTTAACTTCTACAATTCTGATCCTTATTTATTGTAATTTGGTGCGGGTATCCTGTTTGCGCTGTATATGTTCCCATACGAAAGTTACATACTATAGAGGGTTGATTTTAGGGGTGAATGGATGAGGAAGTATAGTGTCACACCCATTATTGGCAGAGAATTTTATGGGGGAAATAACCAGAAATTGAGGTCATCGAGTTTGCTTCTGTTAAAAAAAAAAGTAGATATGAACATTTCACTGCTGTGTTATTCGAAAAATGATTGTCATAAGTTAAGCTTCGAAAAGCAATTATTCCGTGTAATATTTATATTCCCCATTTCATTTAATTTCAAATACATATCGACCTCATTACCTACATCTATATAAATTAACAACTTACCACCCGTTTTTATTTTGTAGTTGACCAAGGAAATGAAACAGGAAGTGTAAGATGTTCGGAAATTTTAATCACTCGAATAGAAGGAGGACCTTCAGTGAAAACAAATGAGTTTGACAAGCCTCCCAGCTATGATGAAGGTGAGCAAGAGTTATGCAGAAGTATTTATGTGTCTTGTGGAACTTGTATCTTGTAAGCGTAAGAAAAGGTTGAAACTGACATGTCTATTAGTTTTGAAAAATACTTCAAATTTTTATTTGAATATTTTATATTGCTTCTTTTGAGCGCACGTACAGGCTTACTGAATCATTTTCTGGATGACCGAAGAAGAATTCGTGATATGAATCTTTTCTGATAACTTTCGGGAAAGATATCCAAAAACTTGAAGTTGACTTCATTAATTGGCCAACTCTATTCGATGGATTCCAAGTTGAAACCATCGGAAATATTGTTTTCCTAATAAATAGAAAAATACCAATTCGATAGAATTAAAACTTAGTTGTTAGCTGTAAAATGATCTATCGAAGTCTTGTGCACATTTTTGCTGCAATATAATTTATTTAGTCTTCTGATCACTAATCTGAAGTAAAAACTTCCTGGTAAATAAGTTAAAAAATAACAGAAAAAGTTTCTAAACAATTCAGTCCATTATGTGGTCCATTGTTTCATCAAATCAGAAAATTGATTGTTTTTCCCATGTAGGAGATATACAGTCATAAAGTTATACAACAAATTCAACCATAGCTACTTCTTATCAATATTAATGTCGTATCTGCTACCGATTTTGAAAAAAATTCAAACAGTCCTCTCGTAACCCGCAGCAAAATCCAAATTATTATGAACATCCAGTAAGTGCGCTGTAATGAATAAATTAATTGAAATTTTTTGCAATTATTTACCAAATATATACTAGATAAACCGGTATGAATAAAACAAGAAAGTAGGACTATAAGAAAGATCCTGTAACTCAAAAACAAAGCGTTTGCGGGCCAATATTTAAAAACTTTTTTTCTTTAAGTTATTCAAGGAATCTCTCATTTTCCTTTGAACACTCTAAATAGATGCACAAAATTTCAATGAAGTCTGAATGATAGATTTCAGAATATCGAAATTTCACAAAGAGTATTATTTCCAATGATAAGATCTTCTCGATATTTGCAATGAACCTTCGTTTACTATTCTGAAAACTGATTTCTGAATGTTTAATAGATCTGATGGTATTTAGTCATTATTAAGAAAGTAATATAATAGTAAGAAACTGGGATATTTGGACTATGAACCTACACCAAAAATTTCAAATCTCTAGCATTTTACGTTTGAGATTTGTTGTTTATAAGACGGTCATCGTACGAACAGAATCGATTCTAACAACGATTTCATCAGAAGTGACCCTGAGATCATTCTTGGCCGAAACATTGAAAATCACAGATAAAAATTATTGGGCGCTGTTACAGCGAAAATTTCTCCTTTTTGCCAAATTTTATGAATTATTTGTTAAAAACTATGCTATGCATTTTCAAAAAGATTTATGGAACACCTTGTGTAACAGGTCAATGGAAAAGTCCCTGATATACCATAGTAAAACACATTTGTTTGGTAAAATTCGATTTTATTATTCAACATAGTTGCCTTCGAGGGCGATACAGCGATTATACCTGTCCAATCGACAATCATCTGAATGGATTGCACACGATGAACCGAATTCAAAGCGAGAAAAAACACAATAGTCAGCTGGCAAGGTTATGGCATCAGTATTCTGGGATGCGCAAGGTATAATATTCATTGATTACTTCTAAAAGGGCCAGACCAACAACAGCGATTATTATAGCGTTATTGGATCGTTTAAAGGGTGAAATCTTTAAAAAACGGCCCCATTTAAAAAAAAGGTGCTGTTTCATCAAGACAATGTGCCGTGTCACAAATCAATGAAAACAATGGCAAAATTGCATGAATTGGGCTTCGAATCGCTTCTGCATCCATCGTATTCACCAGATCTGGCCCCCAGCAACTTTTTCCTGTTCTCAGATTTCAAAAGAATGCTTGCTGGAAAGAAATTTAGCGTCAATGAAGAAGTAATCGCCGAAACTGAGGCCTATTTGCGAAAAACAAATCGTACTACAAAAATGGTTTCGAGAAGTTAGAAAATCGTTATATATCGCCCTCGAAGGCAACTATGTTGAATAATAAAATCGAATTTTGACAAAAAAATGTGTTTTACTATGGTATACCGGGGACACTTCAATTGGCCTGTTATACTAAGCAGTATACAGTAAAATTGCGATGCATTCCTCTGTAACGTGATATGTAATAATGTAATCAATGTGATGAAACAGATTATCAATTTTATCAGGATAATACCTTTATTCTCCTATTTAAGTTATGTTTGTATGATTTATGATGAGAAAATCTTGGCGCACTCTTTAAGCAAACAAGTATTATTTCGCCATTGTTTTTCGATGATATTGACTTGTGTATATTGTTTGCAGATCTTCCCACATACAATCAAGCAATCGAGATGGAGAAAAAAATTAAAATTCATAGAAGTAAGGAGAAAACTACATCGAAAGGTGTTGTGTGAATCATCTGAGGAATATTTTCAATTATTTGGATTCTGTTAATTTAATTGCCGCATGGTAATTATTCATTATGATTGATAAAACAGCGAATTCAAGGTTTCAATGTTGATTTGTGGTGTATAGGTATATTACAAATGATCAAGTAAGGACAGCTTCACAATAAATAATTTTCGATATTTGTGCTTTATTCAGAATGATAAACCTATATGAGCGTTCGCTCTATCATTTCGAAAAATGTCGGTGATTTTCGAATTTTGAACAGTGAGTCGAACGATAAGGTTCGACTCACTGACAGGGCCGGCGCGAGCAATTTTGGCGCCTGAAGCAAAGAATTTTTGGCGCCCCTGCTGAAAAAGTAACAATAACAACATGACCTCCTTCATGAAACAAGCTTTTTTTAAGGTTTTCTGATTGAATAAAACAGCTACTTACGCTGTAGGTATCTTGATTTATTCCTGGATTTCTTCGACGCCGATGAACAATGCATAAGTAATATATCTGATATTCTCATTCACAAGACACAGCGTACGATCGATGAAGGTTACCTATCACAATACAAGATACAAAGGGCGGTAGGGCATGCAAAGCTTCGAAAACTAAGTGGGATTAAAAACAAGTGAAAACATTTAGTATTCAACAGTAACTAGTTTCGAATGCAAAATCGTAGAAATTTTCCATATGTTGAACTTCCACATAATTCGAAAGAGAAGATAGTGTAGTTTTTCGTCTTTGTGAAATACATTTCATCCCTCTTTCAATTAAGGTAATAGGCAATGCTGTTTATATTGGTTGGGTTGCCATGTGTTATTTATTGCAAAGGCGGCTTAGTAAATACGGTTTGGAGATTTTTATTTCAGGGAATGTTGATAAACGCAGCGGAGTGGACCAACCTCATATTGTGTTCAAGAATCAAGACTACATTTTTTAAGAAATATGAAAAGGTGACAACAAACTGGGCTAAATTGCCGCCCCTCGAATAGAGGCACCTGAAACAGTCGCTTCACTGTTTCACCCCTAACACCGGCCCTGCTCATTGATGACGAATCGAACACATTTGACAAGTCAAATGCGGTTCTGTCCGTTCGTTCGGTCGTCCGATAACTCTCTAACGGCGAGACAAAAAATTTCAAATTTTCAAGGTAGACTCTGATCTTCGTTAATGGGCATAATCTGAGTAAGGGTTCTGTAAATATGACCGTTCGAAATTTTATTTTCCTATAAATTTGAAAACTGTGAAGTAGATCGTTGTGAAAATTTTGTTCTGGATGTAAAAGGGCAATTTCAAAGATGATCGCTTTATCAAAACCATAGAGAAAACAAGAAGAATAAAAAATATTCACTCAATATTTCCGTGACCATAAAACCGACGAAGTTGAGATTTTGGGGATTCTGAATAGACAGGTACTCTGTGTACAATTTCCGGACGATCTCATAATCAAAATTATAGAAAATTCAAGAATTTCCATATGTTCAACGTCCTTCCGAACACCCTGTATACATATTTTTTGGGCGATGATATAAAAAATAATTTCAAAACCCGTGCAAAGTTTCATAAATCACAAAAATTCGAGAAGAATATTGGAAAAGATATACCCAACAGATCGTAGAGATTGAGATTTTGCGTGCTGTAGTTCTGTGGTCTCCAAGAACGCAATTGGCTCATGAATCAACAAGGGCTCGAAAGCTCCTGACTTGAAGACAGTTCTTTCCTCATTTTGGATAACTATTCAATTCAAACACAATTCTCACAATTAGTATTGATCAAGTGAGTGCATCAAAAAGAAATTGTTCAAGGATGAAAAGCTATTACATATAAACATATACATGCATGAATTCATAGTTTTTAAGAGAAAAATCTGAAGAAAAATTAAAAAAAAATTATGTCCTATATTTTATTGTGCCTGCTTAAGGCTTTTTTATATGACTGAAAATAATCTGTGAGATAAAAAGTTAGTGAAAAATTTGCATTGTTTTTTTTTATAGGAAAAGCTGTATCTTAAAAATCATAAATTTACTGATCTATGTGTACATATATTTTTCTTTTTAGTGATTATTCCAAAATTCTTGTTGGGGTACTGACTTAATAGTTCTATAACTATGTATATTAAAAAAAAATAACTATTTGTTGAGTCATTTTTCAATAACTCATTCATAAACTCATATTTCGATCATGCAATTTCCAAAAAGCAATTAAGTCCACATCAACATTAAAAACTGATTTTGATAGTCATTCAAGTGGAATAAATTGCATTCAATAGCTGACACATCGACTCGATGTCTCGATAGATCAAATTTAATAATTTGTATATATTTTCGGCATTGAAAGCAAAGTTGAAAAGTTGTCTCAATTCATGGCCTGTACTTACCTATTGTGAAAGTAGAGCTAATATCATGCTTTATCCATATAAGTAATGTTGATCGAAGTTGGCCGAATTATTATTTTCATGAGGCTAGTTATCACCCATTCTATTGAAATGAAGCTGAGGAATGTTTAGAATTTTTCAGTTTTGTTATTTGGTTATTTATTATCTTTCTTGTTGTTTTAATATTTTGTTGTCATTACATAATTAATAATTAAGTACCTACTTTTTGTTCATATCCACCCTTAAAATATTCTAAACCAAGATATTGTAGTAGGCAATGCAAGAAGCATTTAAGGAAATGAAGAGTATCAGAAAAATTTGAACACTTTATTCGGCATCCTAGGTTTGAATCATCTACCATAGTGTTCATAATAAGATTTTTTTCATATAACTTGATATACAGAATGAGTCTTTGACTTGTAGATACATATATTCCACTGAAGTCAGAAGAATCCTCGAAAGAATCACTTTTTCTTTATTTTTTTTCTGATTATATATTTTTTTCTTTCAGTTAGTATAGTGGGCATTCTGGAGTTGACCGGACTTTGATGGAATTTTAGGTTCGGAAAAGATTCATCACATCAATAAAAAACTATATTCCGAAAATCATTTCCTTCACTTACATTCCATTTGCGAGATATAATTAAAAGTTAATTTTTTTGTATGGATTTTCAACAGCCTGTATCTTTTCAACCGAGCCGAATCGGAAAAATTGGTAAAGGATAAAAGTGTTTCCTTTGACCTCATCAGGAATCTTTGGTTGAAATATATGTACAAGTCCAAGACTCACCCTGTATATAGTGAGATAAGCGACTACAATTCCAACAGTTCTTTATTTCCGTATGTAGATATAGGTAAGTATGAAAAATAATGAGTTACATTGAAAAGGATATCAATTTTGTTGGCAATTACCTGAATATAGATTCTATCTACCTTGTTTTGTTTTCGTATTTTCACTAAGTATTGTTTCAGATACGAACAAATTTATCTTTTCAAAAAAATTGCTTCACTGAGTCTTATCAAGCAGATAAAGCCATTGTACTGTAATTGGTGACGTGAAATTTACTCAGATAAAAAAAGTTTTACACTTTTGTTGCACTATTTTCAATGAAGAGTAAGAACTGATGAATGTCGACAGTTTTTGTTAGTTCATTGTTTATTCATTAACGTTTTTCCGAGCTCATTTCATTTTATCATTTATTTCAATCTTCTTATCTTAATAATGAGTAAAATGTGTAGAAATACTGGTGTGACTACTCACCCTTGAAAAAGTTTATGTTTAAATTCTGATTACGACTTTTGTAGTGGGCCGCCTTGTTGAATTTAAAGGATTTTATCCAAACTTGCTTTTATTTCCAGATCCTTTCCTATGGCGCTTACCTCAAATTCCGATGTTGCGTCCCCTTGAATGAAGAATGTTAATTCAATGTCGTTTCCATAGATATATTTGTAATTCATTTTATTACACCATCTATACGGAAGGAAAAGGAAGTTGACACCATAGTACTAAGCATATACATAATCTGTGGACAATCTGATACTAATGGCCAGTTGAACCATTTGGTGCAACTGGCCATAGGTAAACATAAGGATTTGCTATTTGAATTCGAAATATTATGGATTTTCCAACATTTTGTTAATATTCTTCTTTCAATATGGGGTAATTTTCCTTCGATATTTCTTGAATTTTGCATGGTTCTTATTGGGCGACCAATAAATTTCGCACGAGGTTTCAAATTTTCATTCTACAGGTGTTGTTCAATTGGAGGTACAAAGGAAAATGGAAAATTCTTTGAATAATTTTAAGGAAAGAAGTCCTATAAACAAACGCTTTGTTTTCGAGATTTGTAGTGCTACTTTTCTGTGATGAATACATATATAGTATATCCAAAGTCACTCGGAGGAAAATGAATATTACAATTATACAAGGTTTGTCCGAGTTTCCAGAAATTCCTATGGGCCCAGTGAATTTATTGCCTAACAATACTTTTAGATAAACCCCGGTATTTTGCAGATCGCGGTATCCACTTCAAAGGGACATCTATGGCCAAGAGTTTTTATGAAATAGTTCAATAAACTATACCAGTTTATCGAATATTTATTGATCTTGCCACAGATTGGGTGAATAAACCCACAAAAAACTTATAACTAATTTATATATCAAAGCTTACTAATTGGATCTTTATAATAATTTGAATTTTTCTGAGGATTACTAGAGATTTGCTTGAATTTTTTTTTCTCTAAATTGGTAGCTGACACGACAAAATTATAGGAAACAAAAAAGTGTAGTAGCTACTGGACCAAAGTCTCTTCTCAAATTTTTCTAAATCAACAGTTTTCACCATAAAAAAAGTTCTAGAGGAAAGAAGTGGCTACTATTACAGAAGAAATATCAACCTGTAGATTTGCTTTCAAAATTAGAATAAAACATTATGAAAACAAATTTAAGTCGAATATCTTGTGAAAGAAAGGAGCTATGAGAAAAGGGTTGTTAATGAAAACAACCTGTATCTCAAAAACAAAGTATTTGAGGGCATATATTTATATATATTAGCACTTTTTTTCTTAAAATGAGAAAAAATTTGAAAAAAAATCAAATTTTAACACGCTGTATCTCTAGAACTAAGCATTTGAGAGGCTATATTTATGGGATCTTAAAATTAATCGAGGAATTTATTATTTTCATTTGTAGCTTTAATTTATGAACACCCTGTACAAGGTAGTCCAGATTTTAGTTCTATAGCTTTGGCGTTAGATGGAACAACTTTTTCATGAAAAAAATATATCCTTACAAGCTTCGTTTTTGAAGTTTGAAAAAAAATCAATTTTCTATATATAACTCTAGTATTATCATTCAATCGATTCAATGTTTCAATTTTAAGGTATTGTTGTCTAATTAGTTCCATATTAGGTAAGTGTCTTCTGCCAAAATGGTTCAGTGCGTAGATATAGGAATAATTACTATCGAAAATTTTCACCACTGTCTTTTTTTCGAGAAAATTATTCCATTTCTGAAATTAACAGTTTTCTACTAAAAAAAAGAGATATCTTGATTTTTTTTAAAAGAATGTATCTACTTTTTTCGAGAAAGAGTACAAAGCAAACACTATCTACAAAAATAAATTGTGGTTCCTCATTCAGCAAATTTAAATCGTTAAATATTAAATTATTATTATTATTATTAAACAAAATTACAGAGTTGAGGTGGCTCACATTTTGTATAATTTTTTTTACTGATAGGAGTCTGATGAAGTTATAATAGCGTTCTAATGAAATACGCCGAAAACGGTACTTTCTATGAATATAAATTCAAGAAACTTTTTTTCAGTAAAATCCTGCTGATTTCAGAAATGAAATAATTTTCTCCAAGAAAAAAACAATGGCCTAGATTTTCAATAGGAAAAGGATCAACGCATCCCTGAATCTACGCCACTAGATAATTTTGGCAGGAGATTATTACCTAATTCGGAACATATTATCTAAACTTCAATACCTAAAAATTAATACAATGAATGTAATATATAATACTAAAGTTTAGTTGAAAAACGTTTTTCTCCCAAACTTTAACACCCTGTTATCGCAAGTGGAGAATGTTAGGATATACCTTTATATGAACTTTTTTCCATGAAAAAGGTTATTCTATCCGACACCAAAGTAATTCAACTAAAATCTGGACCACCCTATATATCCACATTTTACCTCGATTTTAACCTGTAGTTTCGAAATCAACAGACAAGAGACATTTTTGAACGGCTATATTTACGAAACCCCTAGTCCGATTTCACCCATCAACAAATTTAGCCGGGTCATTTGAATCCTGAACCTACTCGTAAAATTTCAAGTTTTTAGATACTTTCATTCGAAAATTAGAGACATCGTCATGTAATGATAGAGCGATCAGTTCAAGGAACGACCTCTCAAAAATAATGAACCTAAACCACATCATTCTCATTTACGATGCATCATTTCCTTCTCGCAAGATACCAATCAACGCCTCAACCCTGCAATCCTCTAAAACGAGGAACCAAAGGCGTAGATCTTTTTTTTTTCTTGGAGGGCTACTCAAAAAAAATTTTTTTTCAACTACAACTTTTCACTCATAATTTTTTTATTGCCAATTCGATTGTTCTTACCTTATACTGGGATTTCCTAAAATAGAGTTACGAAGACAAATGAGAGATTTCTTGGATAATTTGAAGAATAAAAAAGTCCCTTGAATATGAGCCTGCAAACGCTTTGTTTTCGAGATACAGGCTGTTTCTTGTATAGTCGTACTTTTTAGTGATGCTTTTATCAGTTTACTAAACTGGATGTTTATAATAATTTTTGATTCTTCTGAGGATTAAATACTACAGAGCTATTCGATTTTTTTTTCTTGAAATCGATAGCAGATACGTCAAAACTACAACAAACCAAAAACTGTATTACCAGACCAGAGTTTCTTTTAACATTTTTTTAAACAACCAGTGGTTCACCGAAAATTAGTTCTGGAGGAAAGAATCGAGTACCCTTCCAGAAAAAATATGACCCTGTAGATTTGCATACAAAATTGGCATATCATAGATGAGAACTTAAAATAGGAATATCTATGCCAATTCAAGTTGAATATCTTGTGAAGGGAAGGTGCTATGAGAAAAAAACTTAAACTTTAACACCGGTTTTGCGGTATCTCAAGAACAAAGCGTTTGCGAACTCATGGGAAACAAGGAAAAAATACAGTTGAAGAAAAATATTGGCTTGATGAAGAGTTTCCGGGGTATGCACAAGGAAAATCAACCATCATTGGTAGGTATGCTAAGTTCAAACATGGTGAAATGAGCACCGAAAACGGCGAACGCAGTGAACGCCCAAAAGAGGCTGTCACCGACGAAAAAATTAAAAAGGTTCACAAAATAATTTTGAATGACCGTAATGTGAAGTCGATCGAGATAGCAGACATTGTGAAGATATCATCTGAACGTGTACATCATATCATTCACAAATATTTGTACATGAGAAAGCTGTCTCCAAAACGGGTGCCACGCGAGCTCACAATCGATAAAAAGCAACAACGTGTTAATGATTCTGAGCAGTGTTTGAAGTTGTTTAAGTGGAATAAACCTGAATTTTTGCGTCAATATGTAACGATGTATGAAACTTGGCTCCATCTTTTCATTCCGGAGTCCAATCGACAGTCAGCTTAGTGGATTGCACACAATGAACCGTATCCAAAGCGAGGAAAACACAATAGTCAGCTGGCAAGGTTATAGCATCAGTATTTTGGGATTAGCAAGGTATAATATTCATTGATTACCTCCAAAAGGGCCAGACCATCCACAGCAATTATTATATAGCGTTATTAGATCGTTTGAAGGATGAAATCATTAAAAAAAAGCCCCATTTGAAGAAAAAAGGTGCTGTTTCATCAAGACAATGCGCCGTGTCACAAATCAATGAGACAATGGCAAAATTGCATGAATTGGGCTTCGAATTGCTTCTGCATCCATCGTATTCGCCAGATCTAGCCCCCAGCGACTTTTTCCTGTTCTCAGACCTCAAAAGAATGCTCGCTGGAAAGAAATTCAGCGCCAATGAAAAAGTAATCACCGAAACTGAGTCCTATTTTGAAACGAAAGACGAATCGTACCACAAAAATGGTATCCTAAAGTTGGAAGATCGCTAAAATCGCTCTCGAAGGCAACTATGTTAAATAATAAAATCGAATTTTGACAAAAAAATGTGTTTTACCATAGTAGACCGCGGACTTTTCAATTGGCCTGTTACCCTCCCCATTTCTACGCCCTTGCGAGGAACGTACCATTTGCACCACTTACTGGTCAACAATCAACTCAAAACTGAACGCCACCCATGCGCCATCTCCACCTCATCTATTCTCGCTGGACAGGTAAGAGAGCAACGAAATATAAAATCACATCATGTGTTCTAATACCCAGTAGGATACGAGCGGACTCACGTGATTTATCAAGAATTATCAAGCGAGCGCTCAAAACAATAATCCGCTTTTATGTGTGGTTTCTCTATCCAGTACGTTGCGTTTGTACAATGTGATCAAGTCGTCCGGCAGTTTGGGAATGCCGAACCACGGGAACGCAACCCAAACCATCGGCTGATCCAGGTGCGCTCTGGTACCTCCAGTACCTTCGCTCTGGCGACCACAGAGCTCCAGTAGTAGTGACTCTCGTGCTGATTTCGGTGGTTATGTTTGTGAAGTTGCGATAAGATTTTATTTTAGTGAGACGATGTGCAAATGCTGTCAATCGTGAGTACCACAATAATATTATAACGAGCGTTCGAATTGACGGTACGCCCGTTTCAAGGAGATCTCTTCGTGTTTGTTTATATACCGTGAAATTCGGACGGCGAAAAATCGATCTGACATTGAATATTTGGACGATTTGATTTTAGTTTGAGTTTGAAAACTCGTGATTTTATAGATGAAATTGAAACGGCGTCACATGATCACCGCGACTATCTTCTAGATTCTTGGAATTCAGACGGACGATATTTAGACAAACTGGTTTTTTCGATCAACATTGGATGTCGCAACGGAATGTCTTGTAGGAAAAGTTTGAATTTGGCCGTTAGCTAATTACATATGGGATGAGTGTTTACATGTACTGACATTCTTGGTGCGATCGCACTTTCTTTCTGTTACCAAATCAGGTACCTGAATATTTTACCTGTGTTCAACGACATAACAATATAAGCAATTATAAATTGATGTTTATTGTTCCCACATTCTTGTGAATATCTCATTTCGTAAAAAAAAAACAGTAGGCAATGATATAATATCTTGTGCTTAAATATTTATTTCCGAAATTTATTTATTTAATAAGACGGCAAAGCCGTTTTACATTGATGAAAAATTTTAACAATAAGAAATTTTCATTGAAATAAAAAGAACATAAATAAACACGCACATAAGTATCACAAGCACTCATTCATAAAGTTGAATTTTCAAGAAATACACATTATCAAAAATGTTTTTATTCATTTTGGGCATTAGGCAAACTCGGATTAGAGATGCCAGCGGACTAGTAATAGCTTGGAATTCGAAGTGCTTCTTCAGGGTGAATAAAGATAGTAATGGCATTTTTATGCAAAAAATAAAAACATAAAAGAAAAGCAGTTCATACCGTATCAGCAATTCCAAACAATAACAATTTAAGACAAAAACAAAGCAAATTTCACTCATTATTAATTTTTATTTTCATAAAAATGAGAGCCGGTTATATGCGTTACAAAATTTGGACAGAATTTTCGAAAATGTATAATTCCGAAACCGTCAAAACTAGAATTATACGAAAGAAAATTTCCAATTCGGTGATACAAAACAACAGATCCAATGAAGAATTCAAACGATAATAGATTATTAATATCATCATTGTAATTATGTCATTAATTTCTTGAGTAGGTAATTAGGACTAATTCATGTGAACAGCTCTTTTTCGTTTCATATACAACACTGGGTTATTTTGGATTTTACACATTCAAAAATGTCAACTGTGAAAATTTCAAAGGAGTTGGAATTTTTTTTTTAATCCAAATTTATCTTCTTCTTGTTGAATTGAATGTTTTTTTTTTGCGTCAACCTCTGGTCAGCATTTTTGGTTTATTATCTTCACAAACGGTCGCATTTTGAAAGATCTAGAAACCGATAACTAAATAAAAAAATGGGTTTAATTATTGAAATAATACGCTAAAATTTGGGATTTTTCGAAATTTTACAGCAATGAAACCAATCTTTATTACTTTGCGTCGTATAAATTTTCAGAAATATATTTTCTTTATTTCAACACTAAGAAATCCATTGATTTGAATCTTATGTTAATTTCCAAGAGAAGAAATGCGTTCACTTTGAACAGTTCTCAGTATGCATTACAATTGCTAAGGTTCATTACTTAAAACGCATATTGAACTGAGTATTGCTATTGTAAATTACGTACAGATTTTTTATGGTTTCATTGAATCCCAAGTTGCATACAAAATGATGCCTAAAATTTTTTGCCTTGAAATTGAAAAAATTGACATTTGTTTTCCTTGAGCCAATCTCAATGTGTTTGCGCTTTTCGATAACATTTGAGTATTTGCTATTTCTCTAAATTGCAGAATTCCTAATTTTATTGGACGTTTAGAGATTAGAAAGAATGATTCGAAAAAAAGGATTTTTGTTGAATCAAAATAAGTAGTCGAATCGTTAAGATAAATACTACGAAAATGTAGATCATCTGAAATAATTATACACATATTCAATTCAAGAATTATTTACTAGAATTAAAATAAAATGGAATCTATAAATAGTAAAAATGTTTCATATACATGAATAATTGTGTTTTCGTCTTCCCTCTTGAAATACATAAATTGAATAAATTTTCGTACCTTGGTATTGTTTAATGTTACATACGAAACGATTCCCAATTCAGCGATTGACTTTATTTATTCAACTTTCATCTATGGTTTTCACTTAAAGAATTGTTTACATTTGTAATTCAGGTGCAACATGCTCTTAAAATGTTATTGAACTTTTTACCTCAGTCAATTGAGTTCGGTGTCTTCCACAAATAAAAAAATTGATTGATAACAACAACATTGATGATTCAAAATTACTTTTGAGCATATCGTATATTGAATTTAATAATCATTCAAAAAAAAAACTTAATATTCATTGGGGGTCATCATAAATAAAGTGAAATTTATAACTATTTTTTTTATTGGTTGTGTATTTTTATTATTTATTAGTTTCATTATATATTTTTTTCCATTATTTCATTTATTATTTTTTTTATATATTTTTATTTCTTTATTATAAGTTTCATGTCTGAATGTTTTGAAATCGGAAAATTTTGGTGAATCTTATAATTTTTTGCGCTCTCTATCATTTCGTCACAATGAATCCGTACCAAATTCGATTCTGTCCGTCCGTCCGTAAACACGATAGCTCTTGAACGGGAAGACCTAGAAACTTGAAATTTTCAAAGGTTCCGTAAATAAGTTAGTTCGAAATTCTGTTTTCATATTTATTTAAAAAATACCGATTTGATCGAAATGGAATTTCACATTTAGATGTGAAATCATCATTTCAAGCACCACGCAACATTTTGTGTTGATTGTATCTTCAGAACCAAACAAAATTCAAGTAGAATTTCGGAAAAAAAGTGAGAAAGGTGGAGCAGGTAGCTACCTGCTCCACTTGTTCATTCAAGCCCCAATTGCGCCCTTGGAGACCCATCAATTGTATACACTTTTGTGGTCTCAATGTATTTATACAAAGACTTTCGTCACTCTATGAAGAGTGTGAATGAACGAATAGGGGAAATATATGTGAAAATTCTGAGTTTCAAGAAAGACATTTCAGAGTTATTGTTAGATCAAATCGAAAATACTAAAAAAGACGTGTATATTTTTTTTAGTTAGGGACTTCAAATTGATCATATTGTTGAAATAAAACGAATAAATTAATAATATGTTATTTAGAAGATTTTGATAAAATATTGAGGAAAATGGGAAAAATGATTTTGACCACAAACCAATATTCTATGGGATCGAAGTATGGCTTAATTTTTTCATATCATTTTCATATCTCTTCAGAGTACGTGGTTCCATCATTCCCAAAATCTATCTAATTTTATCTGAAACGGGGTGTTTAGAAATCTCAGACATATCAAATGGATTTTGCATTACCATATGTTTGAATAACAAACCTGCACTCAACCTGCTCCTCTACATATGACAATACATTATTGTAATATATAATTATTATTCAAGCGTTTTCTGCATTTAGTATCTAATCTGATCGATCTGAACAATCGAATATTTATGGTATTGTGGCATTTTTTCATTTCCGTTCTAACAATTTCTGTGAGGATGTATAAATCGCTAGTCTATCCTGTCTTTGAGGTTAAGTTTTTTAGTTAGCATAACCGAAATTCGCTTTCCTTGTTATTTTCTTTACAGTTCGATACCCCGAAGTATTCGAATTCCAACTCTGAGAAGAAAATAGAATTTATGGGAGAAAGTGTGTACAAATTAATTGCACTTACTTGAATCTCTAATACACAATCTATTCTTGCACTTAACCAGATGTATTCTCATTAGGTTACCCAATTGAGAATTGTGTTGTTTTGATTTATTACTTTCAATGAATCAATTAACGATAATTTCAATGAAAAAATCTGGTTTCTTCCATTCATAGGCAGTTCAGTGTAGTGGAACGATTCAAAATGCTTTCAATTTTGCAAGTATTGTTATATTTCGTTTCATAAAAAAAAAAAATACAGGGTGCTCCACAAGCAAGGGTATATTATTTCACGGTGAATATAATTCCCAGAGGAGCTAGAAAACCACAATTTAATATGAGTTAAGGCTCTTCGATTATGAGATACAGGGTGATTTATTCATTTAAACAACTTTTGGTCAGCCATAGTTATCGTCATTTCAGGCTAATAAACTGTTCATATGCAGCCAAAATAGAACAGACCAGGAGTTGGAAATATAAAATCACACAGTTGTCTTTGAATAGAAGACATACAAGAGAATAATGCATATACACACCAGCAAAAATAAAGGACAAAATCAGATGCCGTCCTGATTGTCTTCCCTTTTTGTTATAAACAGAAAATTTAAAAGGTACACTCAGATGTTACCTCATCTGTTCTAAACGTACCCAACGTGTGGCCCCACATTGGGCGCCAATTATGTCACCTTCCTTCTTCACAGACCCCACTATGGCCGCTGGCTAGCTCGGGAGAGATCTCAAAGGGCGCCACCGATTCAATAATAAGATCACTGACTACCTCAGGGGTGAGCTGGGTGATTCGGAACCTGAAATGCTGCAACAGTGGAGAACTTTGTAAAATAACAATAAACATAGCAGGGAAATATTATAGTTCTTTACTGTGGTAACATTTGTGTTTGTGAATTGTGAAATAACTGAATTATCAAAAGAGGACAATGTATAACTACTAAATAATCCGGTGAGATCTGATCGAATTGTACAGATGTACGTACTAAGATATTGTATGGGAGAATTTATAGAAATTCGATCAGAAATTAGTCATAGTTTTCGTTAACTAACTTCAATTTGAACTCGTTGTCTTTCTATGAACAAAAATTGTACATAAATTCCATGATAAAGTTATTAATTCAACAGATGAACAGAAAAATTAGTACTATTAAAAGTCGTTCATCGTATTGATGAATTGTTTTCATTGAATCTAGGAACGACTTTCATTAACCCATTGAAAAGTTCATTATTAAAAAGTTAGGTTCATTATTCGATCATTTGTATCAATAATGTATTATTGTTCATTGGAATTGTCCAAAGTAGTTAATGAACGACTTAATACATCTAATGAACCAATTGAATATTTCATCGGAATAATGAACACTCAGCATCAATTTTAGAATGGTGATATTGATGAACAGGAATTCATAATATCAATGAATAGGGATACCTTAAGGATTCACGGCTTGGCTTGATATTCATGCTACTTGACTCAAGCTCAAGCTCAAGTAGCTTGAGCTTGACTTGAAATCAACTCAAGTGCAAGTTAAGTATTAGTTTTTCGATAGTAAGTCGAGTACTTAATAAATACTTGACTTGACATTGGAAAACTATTACTTGACATGAACTTGAGTTGATTTCAAGTCAAGCTCAAGCTACTTGAGCTTGAGCTTGAGTCAAGTAGCATGAATATCAAGCCAAGCCCTGAATCCCTAGGGTACCTGTACTGAAGGGTATACGTTGAAAAATGAAATCATATTGATGAAATAGTTCATTGTATCAATGAAATCAAATCAATGATTTCATTTCTTAATACAATGAATAATTTTTTTTCATTTTACTGAAAACTTTCGGAGTGCTGTAATTCATCTCAGAATTGAGATGTCGCAATTACTAAAAGAACAAGAAGAAAATGTTTAGAAAGGATGAGTCAACAAAAAGTGTTCTCGTTTGTCAACGAGGCACTCCATAGGGTGTTCCGAATAAAATCTCAGTTTTCATTATTTTCGTTAAGTCCTTTATATAGGAAAAACAAAGTAACTGAGGATGGCATTTGAAGAGTTACTGTTTGATATGATAAAATTGAGATAACTTATACCTTTTTGCCATGAATATTGTTGAATAGCTTCAACAATTGGGTACTGCAAGATATCTCATTGAAACGGAAATCTATCCAGATTCTGAAATCTAATCTTTATGTGTCAACAATATGTCGTTGCATTATTATTGATAAGGTCAGACAGGAAATCATGTTTTCTACCTGAACTAATCTTTCGACAAATTATTCGCAGTGTAGTTTGATGAATCAGTAACACTTAGATACCTACGTCTCATATTGTAAAATAAGATGATTAACACAAATTAAACCAAACGTTTTTTGCGTATTTGCGTTGTTTGAGTACAAAATATGAAGAGATCAACGTTGATTTTGGGATCACAGTAAAACCATTTTATTAAATCATGGAATATTTTTATTGTCTTCAAGATAATACCTTGAACTAGTATAAAATGGAGGACTGTTTAAAAATCTTATCAATGTTAGCAAACGAAAGTACAGGTACGATTGTTAGACAATGCCGAAAAGAAATTTGTCATATTCAGTTTTGATTCCTCGTAGAAGAAAGATCAGTTTTTTGCGTCTCAGAAATAACAAACTTTTTAAGTACGCCTCGGTGGGTCATAAGAAGATCAAGTAGTAAGGGGTTTGTTCTATGGTAAATTTTCTTTATTTTGATTTGTTTTATCTGTTTCAGCTGTCTGGAGACGATATGGTGGCACACGATAGAAAAAAGATTTTGTTTCGACGATGAAATAGCGCTGTACGAGGTCCCAGAGTCTTCGTATCAAGAAAAAAACAATAACATATTCGAGAATGCAGTATTCTATGACAGCGTTTCTGTGATAGCTGGCAGATCTGTGGTGACCATAGAGCCACTACCGGTGAAATTAAATGTCACACCGGAACCGGAAGTGCGACGAAGAATTATCGAACCTCCGGTTATAATATCCCAACCAATGCTATCCAGGGATTCTGTGCCAAAAATCAAATTGGAATTGGAGGACTCGACAGAAGACGTTACACCAAGTGAGGTCACAGAAAAAAGGTTGTATAGAAGTACATCGGATATTGCAGAGAGTCAAGCGGAGATTAATGTTATCGATGAAAAACTTGCAGTGAGCGAACAAAATTTGGAGGTGAATCTTTTTTCTATTTCATTTTCTGAATTTGTACCACGATATTTTCATTTCTGGGATACCTGAAGCAAAAATATTAAACTATAGGGGGTCTGTAACAGATCCATGTGGTACTCCTGATTCAATATTTCTTGATGTCGACCTCGCTTCTTGTATGCCGACTCTGACCTTCCTGTTTGCTAGAGAAAACACTATTCGATAAAAAAAACCGTTTATTCATTTATTTTCGAAACTAAATATCACTAGTATGAGAGTTCAACTCAAAACAAAATCGGAAATGCGGAAAAAACATTTATTTGAGAGTCATTGAACTGTTAGTTCAGTATGACCTTACCGAATGGGAACATATAATTTTAATAATGAATAATGTGGAATATAGCCTTCAATTTATAACACTTTTTTTGGCGTTGAAATTCAAAATGCTTTTTTATCATGTGATTTCTTGTCAGTCTAGATATCCTATATTCAATTGCTATCCATATTTCGTGTCAAATTCTATAAACGTGGGCGTGGGCCATCTTATTCAGAATGATTCAGAGTTCGAGAGTTCAGAATTAATTGATCTTCTAAATTATTATTGTTGATAGTATGAAGAAATTAATCAAGTGATGGGATAGAGCTGTATATCGAGGTGAGCAAGTCATCGTGTTTTGTTAGATTACTTAGTACGGATCTAGAAGGCATTATATTGAGAGGATGAGTATTCAATTTCAACAATTAGGTCTGCAGTTGACTAAACCGCACCAAGTTTATCAACAGACTCGAAGTTGTTTAAAATCATTCCATTCCTCAGTATGGTTTATTATTTACAATTATCAACTTTGTGGTTCGTTCGTGAAGCAGGAACGAATTGCAATCTGTCTGTAATTGCCACATTTTATATAGCGAAATCGACTTAAAAAATATCCGTTGTCCTTCTAACTCTGAAGTATAAAAATTTGGCAAAGTATTACTTTAATTTCTACAAAAATATAATATTATGCTACACATTCTCAATTGAATGATTATAGATAGTTTATTTTGAATGTTATTTTAGTGAATTGCAAAATAGTAGAAAATGTCTGCAAAGTTTGGTCAAAACATTCCAACGCCGTCTTGTTGGTGTTGCATTTTTTATGTTACAGAGTATATATTATTCTGTTTGTATTCTCACAATTATGAAATAGATCGTGTTTTGAAATAAAAACGTGCCAATTAACGAGTGAGAAACAAAAATAATAAAAAAAATCGAGTTATTGTAGGAATATTCATATTCGATACGGTATTTTCATTTATTTGATAGATTCGTTGTTCAGCAGGTACTTATGGTTTTACGTTTTTTGCTATTAAT